>NW_015505402.1:654712-700657 GCF_001515645.1 Sinocyclocheilus grahami
ATCATTCTTTCACAATCTACTAGATACAGACTATTTCATTATAAAGAAAAATAAAATAAACAATAAATATGAAAAAATATAGGCTTATGTATATTTATAATCTATGACCAAAAATTTTGTTAGTGGATAGGTAGATTCCTTTTTTTTTTCCTGGACTCCTTTTTAATGGTTCAATTGCATTTTATTAATCAAAAAGCATGTCTAATTAATTAAAATCATGAAACTTAAACAATTTAACATCAATGTTTTAAAAGTTTAACAAATATTACGTTTAGGTCCCTATGAAATGTTTTATTTGTCCAACCTTATGTTTTATTGTAACCAAATTCTGTTTTAGCATGTCTAATTTGAAAGCATAAAACAAGTTTCATTTATTCTTACAATAGCCTTATGATTTTTTTGCTCAGAAATTCTGTGTTGTGTATTTACATTTTGTTTTAAGGCATAAAACATTCATTTAATCTATCTTTTAAGTAATGAAAATTAAACAAATTAAATTTTTTGGAAAATAAAGGTAATTTAATATTACAATTAAAACATTGAAGAAATATTGAATGCTTATTCCTTAAAAATAAGGTTTTAATAATTTTAGTAGTAGCAGTCTGTTACGTACATTCTACTCAACAATAGTAATATATTTCTGCCAATGCCCTCAAGTTAAACCGAACTTTTATTTTGACGGGTTGCCGTGAATACCATTACATTTCTGTGTGTGTATGACATGATGATAGTTTTACTCAAATGAAACGGTCAAATGCTGATGAAGTGACTCTCAGAGCAGTTCTGGAGATGTTGTTCATGTATTTATGTCCTCATTAGTGAGACGGCGTTAATATCACCGGAAGCGTCACGAGAGTTTCAGTACAAGTACTACACAAAACCGCGCGTCTGTGCTATTCATTAACACAGAGACACGCAGAATTCATATTTAAATATGAATCGTTTTGCGGCTTAATATTTACAAATACTAGTGGGAGTGGGCTCACTTGTGTGTGTGTGTGAGCACGCGCATCGGGCGGAACTCCGCTGTGCGCGATACAGAGAGCGTGACCATAACGTAGAGACTGAAATGACATGCCCTCGTGTAAATAAGATAAATAACATAAGGCTATTTAGTTTGCTTAATGAAAGAACAAGGTATAGACATATTCGATAAGAAAGGTAACTTTAAGTTACTTCTGTTGTGATCTGGCGCTATAGAGAAAATATAATTAAATAAAATTAACTTGGGGGGGTGCCGTTGGGGGGGCGGGCCGCCCCCCTAAAATAATGGTAGGGGAAACACTGCAGGTGAAAAATCCCAGATTTACATCTGAATTGACTTAAGCCATATTTAGTAACCATAACGTCATAGCAACTACTGTTTTGCAGCCTTTTCGTGTCCCTCCCCCTCAAGCACTCAGCGTCTAGTCCTGCTGAATACTGATCATTAAAAGGCCACGACACTTTTCGTTGACATCAGCCAGGCTGCTTGAGGCCGCTTGAGATGTATTGGAGAAACTAATGATTTCTGTCCTCCCTGTTTGGGATGACGCCAGTCTACAGCTGAGGAGCTGCCTGCCTGTGCACATTCCTGCTTCTGGACGTCCCCCTTCCCCCTCTCCACCATCCCACAATCCCCTCCATCTGACGTGTGTTAAACGGCAAGTTCCGTGCACAGGCCTGCCTGTGAAACACCTTTGAAATACAACCTGTTTTAAGACCGGCCGGACACTCGTACGTCTGGTACACGTGCACGCACACACACTGGATACACCCTTTCTGCCAGCTAAAGCAGACACACCCTCGTAAAGAGGCACAGGTGCCTATTACACACATGCAAAGCTTGTGCTAATGAGAGACTTGATGACTCATGCAGTTTGGAGTGCTTTATGATATTCAGTAGTGGTTAACCCGTTTGGGTTTTTCTGTGGCTGATTACGATATGTTAAAAAGTAAGGGTGGCCTATCGGAGTATTAAACACTTGAGTAACACTTAAAAATGTCTGCATGTCATTGTTTAGATGAGGAAAATATCAAAGCAAATATTCTTTCCTCAAAAATTTTCACAGCACTAACTTCACTTTTCTGAGCCACTTTTGTGATAACTTTTAGCTAGGGCTGGGCAGTTTTTCCTCTTTTATCGATTAATGGCATGTTATGGCACGATTGTATTTTTTAGAAATCGAGGAATCGCGATTTTGAATAGAAATATTACCAAACGTTAGAATTAGAGATGCCCCGATCGATCGGCCAGGGATCGGAATCGGCTGATTTTCCTCATGATCGGCCCGGATCGGTGATCGGCCGATGAGTCTCACTACTTTCCGATTCAGAGCCGATCCGTTTTGTTTCCAGCGGCACAGGCA
The DNA here is from genome assembly GCF_001515645.1 of Sinocyclocheilus grahami. NCBI lineage: Eukaryota > Metazoa > Chordata > Actinopteri > Cypriniformes > Cyprinidae > Sinocyclocheilus > Sinocyclocheilus grahami. The sequence continues at coordinate 657,061 of NW_015505402.1, forward strand.
ATAACGTCAGCCGTGCATTCTCGTGATCTTCTCTCCGACAACCCCTTCTCTCTCTCACACGTCTCATTCGCATTATTTTAGTCATCCCCGCAGGTTTCGCGCTTACACCAAAAGCGCGCGCACCAGAACTGATCAATATTAGTGGAGCGCACACAAGCCGCACTCAGTCTCTCAAACAGCTTGTGAGCCACAAATACCAAAATGAGTGGCTAACTGCGCTAAAACGTTCAAATACATACAAAATTGTCAAAATGCCCGTCTTGGCGAGTATCCAGTTAAACACAGTCAGTTTTGGAACGTTAAATAGTTGAGAAAGAGAACGCATGTTGTGTAACATGGGCCTGTTTACACCTGGTCACTTTATGCGTTTTTTTTCTGATGGGATAGCTATCCGATCGTGAAAAGACCAGGTGTAAATGCCCTCTGAAACGCATTCAAGACTGATATAAATCTGATCGCTCAAACCACTTCAGGAGGTGGTCTGGGCCGCATTCCAGACGAAACTCGACAAGTGTAAATGCATCTGGTGGTTGAAACCACATATGTAAATTTTACTCCTCCTAAAATGATAAAATAATAAACATGTGAGAGCGTGTTATAGGCTATATGACATTAGTCAGACTGCGCTAATGCAACACGCATTGCTGCGGACGAGTAGCTGAGTATCTCTTCAGCAAGCCGACGCACAAACTGCTGCGAATGAAACTGAAAGTAAGATGCAGACGGTCAACACACAATCATCTTCATTAAAAGTAGTAAGACAAACTTATCTTTCCAGTGCTGATGCCGCGCGCTCTCCTATTGCGATCTTTGATCTTGAAATGAGCTGATAATTAATAAAATGCTGCGCTTATCTTTTGATTTCGTTGACGTGAACTCAACGAAGCCAAGTGTAAATGGAAACATTTGAAAAAATCAGATAGATATCCGATCAGCGAAAACGCATGAAATGACCAGGTGTAAACAGGCCCTATAGATTGGGTCCGTGGATAAACTCTTAAAGGGACCGCAGTCCAATATTCCTACTGCTGTCTGTCATGTTAATCAAAGAACAAAAGACAAAGAAAATCACTTTGAATACGTTTTATAACTTTAATTGTAAGCATTCATCTGTATTTAATTTTTACAATGAAAACTACAGAAATTAAAGTAATCAAATGTAAAATAACACTGGATGTGTTATTTTACATTTGATTACTTTAATTTCTGTAGTATTTCTTACCTGAATAAAAACTTACTTAACCTGAAATTTTTTTTGTGTTTTTATTTTATTACTAACTTTTTACTTGTTTTTTTTATGAAAATAAAAAGTTGAAGAAAAATAGATTTTTGTTTGTATATGCTGTCAATTATAGTTCTTAGAAAGAGAATCGGCAAAAATCGGTATCGGCAGATCACGCTAACAAAAAAATCGGAAATCTGAATTGGCCAAGAAAATTGCAATCAGTGCATCTCTAATTTATTTTCTATTTTTGTCACAGCTGATGTGTATTTGTGGGATCGTCTTTTATAGTTCAGTATGTAGATCATTAGGGTGCTGTTGGTTTACAGTACTATGCGATGTCTCCCTTGAGTCTTTGTTAAGAGAAGGGGAGATGTTTTTAAAAACATTTATTATTAATCAAAGAAACCATCTGCGAGGGACACCATTTTTATATTTGAAATTCAATGGTTGATCCTCGTTGCAACCTCTGCCAGGCGTGCTATACATGTGTCTGTTTTGTCACTTGATACAGTGGACCGATAGGTTTTCTGTCCTCTCCTCGTCCTCCGCTCTGTGTCACCACCTCTTTACCACAGCAACATGTGAAGATGAGAAGGATGGAAGACAGGAACTGATAATATATTTCTTTCATGCGGTTGAAAGCAAAGATCTGGGGGGTTACTTCACAGGAGTGGTCCACTTCTGAGAGCCGAGGGAGAAAGAACTGAGAGTTTGAAAAGGAAATGGTTCACAGGACCGATTTGGTAGGAGGGTTCTTGTGGGTGGATCGTTCTTTTAAGTTTCTACCAGACTCAGGAAAGCCCTGGAGGCGTGTGTACAAATCATGGTCACTAGTTTTCTATGAGATGCACACTTAGTGATAACCTTCTGTGCTGTAATTATGGCCACCGGAAGGAGCTAGTAAAATTTAGGCTGCACCCCAATTTGCATACTTATATTATACACTAAAAGTGCTTTGCTGGTGATAAGAAAGATCATGATTTGAGTGTGTAAGACATTGACCTAGACCTAAATTGCCATAAAATTGTGTGTTAGCATTAGCACACTGTTTGCAGTATTTTAGCATTAGTTAAAATTTTAAAATGCCTTAATTTATCTTTACTTATTTCATTTATTTAGTATTGCCAACAATTTTTAAAAAGGTATATCACCTATGTACCCAAGATTTTTTTATTTATTTAAATTTGCTTGTTTATTTTAAATATGTTGGTACTTTGTCTATATCTACTTTGTCTGAAAGTAGACTTTAACGACTTTATAATTAAATGGTTTATGGAGGTAATACATTTCAGCTAGACTCAATTCTCACTACTATTTAACAAAAACACACATGTAAAAGAAAATTAGATTTGTTTGCTTCAGTTTGTTCACATTAAATAGTAAAATATTATTACAATTTGACAAAGCTGAATTTTCAGCATCATTACTCCAGTCTTCAGTGTCACATGATTCTTTAGAAATCATTCTAATATGTTGATTCGATGCTCAAGAAACATTTCTTATTATTAATGTTGAACACATTTGTACTCCTTCATATTTTTGTGGAAACTGTAAAGCTTTTTCAGAATTATTTGACAAAAACAACAGTGTTTATCTGAAATAAAAATCTTTTGTAATGTTTTTACTGTCACTTTTGATCTATTTAATGTGTCTTTGCTGAATAAATATAAAACTGTAAAACATTCAAACAGTAGTGTGTATGCTATCGTATGTATAGGTTTTTGTCTTGTATCATCACATTTAAAATCAGTTCTGGAAGAGTCATTACACTGATCATGTGCTTTAATTACTGAGAGATCTGGTCGACGCGTTCATTCAGTGTTCCTGTAAAAAAAAAAAAAACAACAATAATACTGATAAGATATTATTATTATACGAATTCTACTAATAAGAACAATATAAAAACGCACTAAGGATTCATGAATATTAATCAGGTTGTGTGCGTTTGCTCGAACTGATTCTCTGAAATCAAAACAGTGACGATAATAGGTGAGCGCCAGCCAATGAGATTGTCGTTAGCGCATTAGTTCCGCCTACTACAGGAAAACCCGGCAGTTCTTAAAAGCTTAAGAATTCCAAAGGAACTCCGTTATTTTTACTGGAAAATGCAACAAAGTATATCGTTTACATGTAGCGCATCAATTCTGCATGTTATGTAAGACTCTCGCTCGCTTCTTCTCTTTGCACGTGTGAGAGAAAGCGTCAGCGAGTCGTGCGCCTTCACACTAGAGCTTACGTTACGCCAAATACACAAACACAGGTGCGCTGCGCATCCATTGAGATGAACTGAAAAATATCACAGATCGCTTGACGGAGAGTGAAACTCTGAAGCGCTCAGTCAGAGTGTTCTGTGAGTGAAAATATATCTGTGCTAATCATATACTCAGCCTCCAACTCACACACTGGCGAGTAAATTCTGAGAATTTATTAGCCATGGGCTAATATTAGACATAATTTAGTCTCCCAGAGTAAGATTTAGTCGCATATGCGAGTGATTTACTCGCAATGTAGAGGGTTGTCGCGGAGAAGACACCGAATAGTAAATCTATTAACGTCACTGATTAAACCCACTGACTCTCACTCAATAAAAGAATCACATTGCTGTGTGTTTTTGAAAATTTTGATTTTGTTGGTTTAATAGTTAACATTACCTTCTTTGCGAGCATGACTCTCACTCTCACTAGGCTTGTGAATTAGCAGTACTTGAACAGGGGACTGTTTTTCAAATGCTTAAAGTCCGCGTGAACTGGAAATTGCTGCCGACTTTATGTCAGTGTAGTGATGTATTTCCAGCTGAAACGGAATATTGAAAAGAGGGCGTGGTTTTATTTTTGCGCTCCTCCTCTCTGTCTCTCACTCGTAGCAGTTAATAACAGTTGGAAGGTGTGTTTAAGGATATTCTGCCCAAGCCGTCAAACTGACGTCATCTACTTGAACAGGGGACTGTTTTTCAAATGCTTAAAGTCCGCGTGAACTGGAAATTGCTGCCGACTTTATGTCAGTGTAGTGATGTATTTCCAGCTGAAACGGAATATTGAAAAGAGGGCGCGGTTTTATTTTTGCGCTCCTCCTCTCTGTCTCTCACTCGTAGCAGTTAATAACAGTTGGAAGGTGTGTTTAAGGATATTCTGCCCAAGCCGTCAAACTGACGTCATCAGAGAAGGAATGCCATTCCAGAGCGGAAGCAAATGTTCAGATTTTGATTAAAGATTACCATGACAAATATTTTTTTTTCAGCAGATTAACTTGCATGGATTAATTGTTTACATCAAGACTATCAATGTGCGCTAATAAAGTAAATAAAGTCCATTTTGATTTCATGTGGGCTTTAAAGTGGATTAATGTACCAAGACAGTGATAAAGACAAAATTGTAAAGCATACACTATGTGCAGATATGCATATACGCTCAAAATATGAACGCAACGCATTTATTTACACGTTAAGCATTTTCCTCTCATATAAAGAACGTATTTAATGCACCAAGACAGTACACACGTCTTACTAATAAAGCATAATATGTGCAGAAAAACAGATGAGCCCAAATATGAACTTTAACAACCCTCTACGGACACAATCAAGCTTGAGTCGCCATTGGCTAGTAAATTTTTTATTTTACTCGCCAGACTTTTTACATGAAATAGCGGAAATTCGGCGTAAAGCAGTTGTTCATTTTTAGTTTGTTTTGAATTTCCCCTCTTTTCCTCGCTTTTAAATAGCTTAAAAGCGCAGTGCGCATTTTACTTTCACTTTCGAATTAGCGGCAGTTCGGCGTCAATTGCTTGAATGCAACAACAAAATACAACGTCAAACTCACTTTAGCCTATATATAAAACATAGAACTTTTATTAACAAAACAAATAAAAATACACCATGCTATAGGGCAGGCTATGCCTAATATAAAATAACAAATAACTTACATAAAGTTTAAATAAGTATACAAAACTGGAAATAGGCTAAGTAAACATGTATAATATATAACCAAATAAATAAGAAACGTAGAACGTTTATTAGCAAAAAGAGTAAGAAAGCTTGGATGCACGGCATACACCTTGATGTAAAAAAATTAAATAAAAAAAATTCAAAGTTTAAATAAAGTAAGAATCAGCAAACAATGTGGAACCAATTTGGAAGTTTTTAAAAAAAAACTTCCAAAATCACCTTAGATAAACGGCAAAAGTCAACAGGCTTTTCAAAATCCAAAATATTGCCAAACAGGAGCTTTTGCGTCTCGTTTCGAAACTAAATCATCCACGATCATCTTGTCTGTCTCACCTCACCTCACTCTTCTTGTCAGTCAGCTCGACTCACTCTCCTCACTGGATTAGACTGCTGCGGACATCTGATTTTATTCTCTATTGGGCACTGAAGGCTCTTTCGCAGTTGGCAGAGCTGATTGGCAGAACAAGAAGAATCTGAACAAGATGAAGAATGTTTTGCAACTCATCTCTGTAGGGTTGCTTCAGCAGCAGCGTCTGGTACAGGCCCAAGAAGGACTTGCCATGAAGATCATTAGACACTCACCTTTTCAAGCGTCTCCATTCCCCAGGGATTTCTTCAACTTGTCATCCAGATTGAACAAGCTTCTCTCTGAACTAGGGATGTCAACGATTAATCGATGATCGATTAATTGTCGATAAGAGGTGCAATCGATTAAAGCTATCATGGTCGATTAAGTCGGTTAATTTTGGGCTGCGTGTGGCTCATGCGCAAAACGCGAGCGGTGAGTGATGGTGACGGTATATAAATGCATCATCATTCACTCATAATTACATAATTAAACTTTAAAAGTACATTAAAATAGAAACAACACACAGTTCTTCAACATGGAAAGCAATAGAAATGTAGTAACTAAGTCATTTCCCCAGATAATTGTTTCATATCGGGCTCTGCGCTTTGCAGGGCTGCGTGACACAGGACAGACAGGCTATTCATTCCTACAACTTGTTTAATTCGCTCCTACGACTTATTAATTTGTGGCCACTGTCCATGTTTCATTCATTTTGTTCCTTAAATAACCCATGATTTAAGTAAAATGAGGGAACAAATTAATAAATCTAACAAATTCTTAATTCATGGCCATAAAATCTTTAATTTCCCTTAGATGCGAAAACGGTGATAAAAAGTGAATGACAATAAAATTAACCTGCGAAATTAGAGGGTTAGATGGTGAGGATTTAGGAAAAGAAACAATGCCTAAATTAGATTGAATTTGTGGAAATTCATGACCAACCGGCAAACCAGAACAAAGCTGCATAAATGTAGGCTATATGGGCTTGAACGGCACCCAAAAGCATGGTCGCAATGTAACATTTTCCAGCTAACCAATTATTCCTCTAATAAACAAAGCTTTTATACCACACTTGTCATAATCAAAGCTTATAATTTGTAAATAAATAATTACTGGATTCAAAACAGCAATTAAAAGGCGCTGTGACCGACACTGACTGTACGTTTTCCCGGAGCATTCAATGCTGTCACTAAACGGTGATGCCACAATAAGAGCATCGTTCACAAGTTTCTGCATGGACCTAACTAGCCTAGGGCACAGGTTTCCAAGCCCTGGGACAAAATGGGATGCTTTAAGGAAAACTTATAGCCTATGTAAGCAATAGGCCTAAATAAAAATAACAATTTATTTTCATAAAAAAAAGAAAAGCTAAATATATCTGTCTTAAATAATTAAGCTAACCGATTTAAAACAGGGTGGCGCGGCGCTCCATAAACAAGTTCACGGAAAGAAAAGGATGACAACGCGCATTCTGTTTGTTTGCTTTATTTAACAAAAGCAAAAATCTTCTGTTTTTATTGTGAGTGTGCAAAAATAAAAGTAAACATTTTTACGGGTTATACCTTACTCCAAAAATTTAGTTTTTTTTATGTTTCAGCTGTTCGATCGCACCGGCGCCTCGCGTCACATATTCTAGCACTTCAACCTTACATCGCAGTCTGTTCATTATCAAAATAAAATAGTCAACCAAACATATAAAAGGTTACACTGGTCAGTTTAAATAGACCGTAGTATACCGGTCCACTCTGCTGTTATGCCAAGGACGTTTTTGCTCATGTGAAGAGGATTATCTTTTCCGTCTATATGCGAATGCGTGTAAAGTACTAGCCTAGTTTACATTATAAATAATAGTTTAACATTCAAATACATTACTAATATGGAACTATTTGGATTTGTGCCGAATGGGACGTGAGTAATAACCTCCAAATACATCTAGTCAAACTCGCTCTCGCTCCGTCTCGTATGCAGGCACTTATGCACCGTCACGATCTAATGCACTGTAAATGCCGGATTATTAAAAACAAATAGGCCTACCGCAACGCAAAAATTTAAAATCTGACATTTTCCGGATCAAAGTAAGTACTGGTCATAATACTCACATGATAATGTTTCATGTGAGCAACAGTGTGTTTTCATGCTGACATGAAAAGTATGCAAACATGGTGCAGCAAAAGGTGAGCAAGTTACATTCCATAATAAAAGAATAAACAGGTAGGCTAAGGTTATATTCGGTTGTACGGAGCCCCGATCATGACATGCAGACAAAATCACAGCCACGAATTTAGAATAGGCTAGTTCTCTTTTATGCTAGGACTACAATCCGTTCATTCCCTATAGTAGGCCTAAATCGTGGAACAAATTATTATATTTCGTAATTACTTATTAAAATCATTATTGCTTAAACTTAATAAATAATAATAAATTTAAAAAATAATAAAACCTGCTGACGTCGTAGAAACGAATTGTTAATTCGAATTATATTCGGAGCTCCGTAGTTATTAAATAATCTCAGTTAAACTGTAGACCTAAGCTAACACACAGCTGTATATAGGCCTAAATACAGAACTACAGAGTACAGAAGATATTAGCCTACACCACTTAGGCCTATTAAAATATTATTAAAAAAAAAACTGACCCGAAACAATAGGTAGTCCTTCAGAATGTAGGCTAGATATAGGCAGCAGTAATTTATAATCTAATATAATGCACGCAAATTTGTTCTTTACAGAACGGAGAGGGATCTGAGCGGGAATTGATTTACGGCGAGCGTGAGCGGAATATTAACGGAGTGCTTGCTTGGGCGATTAGAGTGACTGAGTGGAGCGGACGTCCATAGAGCGGAAAACGTAGCGGAGCTTCACACCGCTCCGCTTCGCTCACATGCTCTGAGCGGTTCACTGACTGCGCAGCACAGCCACACGCGCCACAGTTACGTTTGGGATAATATTATTTTAAATGCCATAATGTCAGTTGAAAACAAATTGCAATTGTGTTTTAAAATACAACAACGAGCACCACAAAACCATTTAAAGAGGCGCGTTCAGCGGTCTCCGTGACGGGATAGGAAACAGTCAACAAAGTAAAATTATCTCAAACGAGCTCTCTTCATTTTATCAAATTATCATAATCACATCCATTTATTTTACAATCCTGCTACTAGCATTTTATTCAGACTAAAACCCCTTTAATTCGGGTGATGTTTTTTTTACATCCTGTCATGCCGGGCTGCATAGATGCATTTTGCAGCATTAAGTTTATCGATTAATTGATCGTTAATTTAAACGACGATCGATCATGGAAATTATCGAAAATTGACATCCCTACTCTGAACCATTCAGTGAGTACCTTCAGCTCCTTGTTGCCGTACAATAGTTCAAGTTGTTTTCTGTTATCAGGCCACTTGTCATGGTTGAATATTGCAAATGCTGACATGAAATCACAGCTTGTGCATTTTGATCTTTGTTTACTCCAAGCTGGTTATCCAATTTAGCATGAAGGTGTTTCTCATAGGCTGAATTGAAGTTTTCTCAGATTGTCCATCAGGCTCTCTCTTTCCCCTCTCAAGTCAATGCCCTGAAATGTTGTGATATGAGCACCAGGAGTTTGCTTTTCCAGACACTGTGTGATGAAAGTTTCCAGCATACCATCTGGGAGAGGGTTGGTTTTCATGTAGTCACGATGGGTCAAACAGCTCTCAACTGCAGCAACAGCACTTGGTAGGATGAGGTCTGCCTTCTGTAGAGTCTGACTTAATATTGCTATCTCGTGCAGCACATCAGCCAGGAAATGACAAAATGCAACAAACTGCAGATCTCTCATGGTATTGAAAACCTTTTTCCTTCTAGCAGCAATGCCAGCATTGTGACTGGTTTGGGCCAAATCCTCCATATGAATAGCAACAGCTGCATACTGCCCAGCTTGGCTAACAAGATCGTCTTTTCCTCTCAGGAAGACCTTCAGTGCCCTGTCTAAATGAGGCACCCAATGTGTTCCTTTTACTGGCTTTGGTTTGTAGAACCTAGATTCAAGTTCTTCACAAACTGTCTGAAGTTCTATTGGCTAGTACATTTTTTATTTTACTTGCCAGACTTTTGACATGAAATGCATGAATGATGCAACTGAAAAAAAAAAAAAAGTTAATAAATAAATTAAAACATACTTTGTCTGTCTGAATTATTCTTTATGGTTGCATATGGATTTAATCTATTATTTCTTAGCAAATGGCTTTCTCTTGCCACTTAACCACCTCTCCACAGCTGATGATGGATCATACTGCTGAAGCTCTGGGCCTTCTGTTGAAATGAGGATTAGGTCTGAAAGGCGTGAGGATGTGAGACTGCTGCGGACATCTGATTTTATTCTCTTTTGGGCACTGAAGGGTCTTTTGCAGTTGGCAGAGCTGATTGGCAGAACAAGAAGAATCTGAACAAGATGAAGAATGTTTTGCATCTCATCTCTGTAGGATTGCTTCAGCAGCAGCGTCCAAGCCCAAGTAGAACTTGCCATGAAGTTCATTAGACACTCGCCTTTTCAAGCGTCTCCATTCCCCAGGGATTTCTTCAACTTGACATCCAGATTGAACAAGCTTCTCTCTGAACCATTCAGTGAGTACCTTCAGCTCCTTGTTGCCGTACAATAGTTCAAGTTGTTTTCTGTCATCAGGCCACTTGTCATGGTTGAATATTGCAAATGCTGACATCACAGCTTGTGCATTTTGATCTTTGTTAACTCCAAGCAGGTTATCCAATTTAGCATGAAGGTGTTTCTCATAGGCTGAATTGAAGTTTTCTCAGATTGTCCATCAGGCTCTCTCTTTCCCCTCTCAAGTCAATGCCCTGAAAAGTTGTGATATGAGCACCAGGAGTTTGCTTTTCCAGACACTGTGTGATGAAAGTTTCCAGCATACCATCTGGGAGAGGGTTGGTTTTCATGTAGTCACGATGGGTCAAACAGCTCTCAACTGCAGCAACAGCACTTGGTAGGATGAGGTCTGCCTTCTGTAGAGTCTGACTTAATATCGCTATCTCGTGCAGCACATCAGCCAGGAAATGACAAAATGCAACAAACTGCAGATCTCTCATGGTATTGAAAACCTTTTTCCTTCTAGCAGCAATGCCAGCATTGTGACTGGTTTGGGCCAAATCCTCCATATGAATAGCAACAGCTGCATACTGCCCAGCTTGGCTAACAAGATCGTCTTTTCCTCTCAGGAAGACCTTCAGTGCCCTGTCTAAATGAGGCACCCAATGTGTTCCTTTTACTGGCTTTGGTTTGTAGAACCTAGATTCAAGTTCTTCACAAACTGTCTGAAGTTCTCTGTTGCTCTTTGGGCTGAAAGGGTAGGTGTTCCAAATTAAGTGCAAGGTGTCATTTACATGACTCGCTAAGCTCATATCTTTCAAAACCCCAAGAAGTGCCAGCTCCAGCCTGTGAGCCATACAGTGAATGTCTATCAGTTTTGGATTGTCCACTCTCAGTACCTGACATTTTCGTTCACAGAAGAATCTGTTCCACCATCAATCATGACTGATATGTACTTAGACTTTTTCACTTTATTTTTCTCTGTATCCTGTAAATCTGCGGCAATATTTGAAATGAGTTCAGCGCAGCGGACTCATTTCTATCACGACAAGATGCATGTCGTTTGCTGTTTGAGTGCGCTGTGAGATTTTCACGTTTGAAACTGTGTGATCCTGATACAAAGTCTGTTTTACCGGCTAAGCTAGGTTTTCTACTGCAGTACTTGCATATCATCACATGTCCCTCCTCATCATACAGAAGCCAATCAAAATCTGACAGCCACTGAGTCTGGAACTTTTGCTTTTCCAATGCACTTTTTGATTCAGAATGCACAATCTTTTCTGCCACATTTGACGTGCTTGGCTGGGGTTCGCCGGCGCATTCACCGTCTTCTGTCTGCACAGAACTGGACTCTGTGCTTTTAATTTTCTTTGCGCATGAAAACAAAAAATGATCAAGCGTTTTCTGCTCAGACTGGAATTTTCACTTTTTTTGCATCCATTTGCATCCACAGTACAGTAAAGAAAGAACACCATTTAAATCTAATGCGTCAATTCTCTTTATGCAGCATCTCTTTCTCTCACGTTGAGTGTGCGTGTGATAGAAAGCGACAGTGACGGTGTTTAATGCGTACTGAGCAGGCATTGAAATTATATCTGCGCTTAATTTATTCTTTGCATCTAACTCAATCACCGGCGAGTAAAATCAGAAAATTTACTAGCCATTGGCTAATTAAATAAATAAATTTTTTTAGTCGCCTAGTGGGAAATTTACTCGCATATGCGACCAATTTTCTCGCATTGTAGAGGGTTGTTTAAATATCACTTAATCCATAAGCGCTTTCTACATTTCAGTTTTCTAAAGAGAGGAAAACGCTTTACGTTTAACATTTAAACATGTCGCATTAATATTCTGGCTCATCTGCATGTCTTTTAGCATCACTGTCTTAGTACATTAAACCAGCGTTTTAAAATGCTACAAAACTGTTCACAAGCTCCTAGGGATATAATTTTGCTTGTCATTTGTTGAAATAAATATAAAAAGTACAGTGAGTTTGTGACTGTTCGCTGAATGTGACCCACAATCTCTGATTCTCCTCCGTGGCCATGGAAAAATGAATATTTATAATGACAACAATTATACTGTCATTTCAAAGTTTCCAAAAAAGAAATGGATCGACTTCTGTCAGCTTGTTGAACACACTTTTATTTGGATAATCTACCATATGATGGCTGAAGCAGCAGTGAGCGTCCAGCGGGCGACACTGTTTTGACGCTAATCAGATATAGGCTAAACATTGTAAACCAAATTCTACAAAACCTAAGAGAGAAAAATCTAATTATCATGCAGTGCGATAAAATAGCTTCTCTTCCCTGGAAGCGATACAATGAAGAATAAATTATTGTTTATCTTAAAGGCAAAAACAAAACAAAAGATAAGCAGTTATCCTTATCCACCTTTTTCTTGTCGTAAAAATGGACGCGGCCATTAGTAAATTCTATGGGTCTGGCTTCTGCATCCACTCCGTCCAGCTATTTTTAGCTGAACAAAACAGTTCATTTTGCTGCTTAATATTGAAAGTTGGTGTGTCTTATCATATTATTTTAATGTATTATCTTAATTATGAACACACTGGGTTGTAGTGCTAACAGTTTTACCGTTTACTGCACATTGTTATTCTCCTCGTTATTTACCTATAGCGGCTAATGAACCAGAAGTCTTACCCATAGGCTTACTTCCACGTTGAAGAAAAAGGTGGATAGAGAATGAGAAGTAACCATGGGAACGGATAGCGAATCCTGCTAATATGGGGGCACCTTCCCGAAATGCAATGTGGAGTGAAAAGATTGTGACGTAACTCCTCATTCTCTATTGAGATTTTTCACATTTTTGAACCCTGTCTTTGCCACTTGGTTGATTATTGGGTTCAAATCAAATAAATTGAAACATCATGCGGTGGATAACATTTCACCGGTTCAATTTATAAGTGCATTTTTTTTAGCTGCTAGAGTATTAATATGTGTCCTACTTGTGAAAATAGACCAGTCAGCATTTTATGAGATTTTTGCGGGATCAGCTGTTACTGATACCCATTATTGCAAATAGAATTAGCTTGATTTGGATTAGATGTAATAAACATCGGGGCAAAGAAACAATCTTAGTCATACTGTTAACACTAATTACACAGAGACTACTGAGAAAGCAAAACACAACCAGAACACATTCTGATTTATGCTAGTCTGTGACGCTGTGAAATGACACCTTGTTGAATGACTACGTGATTTAACGTTAGGAAATGTCACCTGGTTTACATAACATTCAGTTGAATGATACATTCTGTACCTCTTTTAATTTGTAGTGATGTAATTAATCTAGTAATTCAACTCTTTAAGTTGCATTTGTCATTTGCAGATAGTCAGCAAAGTTGCTAGATGTGACAAGCTGTTATAATTGCTGCATTATTTGTCATTGTTGCTTCTTGTTTGTGTGTTTGTCCAAGTTTACCAGTCACCTTGTGAAGACTTGCGTTGCCTAGGCTGTTTTTGGTGTAAACACAATGTACACCAACAACAACTTCCTATCATGTGATTGCAGCATTGTCTTATTATATTCATCCTCATGCACTTCCTCATAAACATTTTTAAAGGAATTTCAGTTAAGCCCTAAACTCTAAATATTAAACTTCAGTGCAGATTCCTGTCTTGAATACTTTATAGAATTTTATGATTGTAGTCAATAATTACGAATTGTATTTTCGGCAGATAAATATTGAGGATGAACACCAGATGAGCTGTGAGTAAAGTGTAATGATTTCTCTTCTTCTCTCTCATTGTATGTTCTGTAGGCGAGTTATCCTGCCTGGGAGGACTTTGTCACCAAAGGGGCTAAGCTACAATCTCAGTTAAGGTAAGAACAGGCCTCCTGCGTTACATGCTTCCTTGAGTAGAGAGTAATTATGATAATCTTGTTTCGAAAGCAGGAAATGTGCTTGATTATATCCAGTATAAAAGGAGAGCTAATAAAGGAACATTTGTGAAAAATGCCTTTTTGAAAGATCCAAAAAGGCAGTGAACAGGCAGTGATGAAGATAGAAGGGGATTTCATAATAAAGAAATAATTTAGAACTAGAGAAATTTAAATGCAGACAGTTAGGAAAGGCATCACATTTAGAAAATGAGGATGTATAGTTGATTCAAAGGGATGTTCTGTCCTAAAGCCAACAGAATATGGCATTTGCAAGCCTTTGTGCTTCCATGATGTGATGAATTTTTGAGTGAAGATAAAAAAATAACAGGGCTTGATTTTATCCATCGTGAATTTATTGAATATTGTAAAGTGAGTGTTACGTATTCGAATGGAGCCAGATTGTTGGAGGTAGGTGTGAAAAAGTAAGAGGACTTGGTGACATCATCTAAAATGAAAGATGTTCAAGAGACGGAGCCAGCTGCGTAAAAAAGAAGAAGAAGAAGAAAAGATTACAATGACCATTTTAATTGGAATAATGTGTAAAGTAAGACCTTGAGTGTGTATTTAAGTTGATAAATAGGGCAACATTGATTCTGACTTGGGTCATGCCTAATTTTCACAATCCATGTTTTTTGTCCAGTGTTTTATTGACTTAATGATCGACACCAAAGTACACAACAGTACAATCTACTGAACAGACTGTACGTCTATCCCTTGTGCGCTTTTGCGCCAGATTAAATATGCCATCTGACCTGACTCAGGTGCATACAAAGTTGGTACTCTAAAGGCCCCAATATACTCATGACGAAGTTTTTTCTCATTTTTTTGCTTTATGCTTACCTTTGCAGTGATATACTTTTAGTGAATGTCCATTTCCATGTCAAAGAAGGCAGAGTCGCAGAACATGTAATTGCCACAGACTAGTGGTTGTTTAAGGGGCCATAATTCAGTATGATACAGAAAGGCTTATCATAGGAAGAGAAGATCGTTTAGGTTAACCGTTGGTTCCATTTTTACAGTGTGTCCCCTCTGCCTGACCTCTCTGTTCAGTCCTTGGAGAGTTAACAGGCTAATGACCCTCCCAAAGGTCTACTCCATTCCAACAGATAAACATCAAACACGCTCCACTCACACACACAATTACCATTGCCAGCCATCTGGACTGCCAAGAGCTGATCATGGTCTACTTTTTAAAAGTTCCTCATGACTTTGGGCACTGCTAGTGTTTTTGTAAACACAGTGCTGGGTAATGTTTACCCGTTGTTGTATTTCACCATATGTCTGGCTGATCAACATCATAGTACATGCAAATGTAGATACTAGACTGGCTGGTTTGGGAATGGCTGCTGTAAATCGTAATGCAAACCACCAATTGCACTTAAAGGGGTCCTATTATGCTTTTTCACTTTTTCAACTTTAGTTAGTCTGTAATGTTGCTGTTTGAGCATAAAAAGATCTGCAAAGTTACAAAGCTCAAAGTCCACTTCAAAAGGAGATATGTAATTTAACAGAAATCACTTTTCAAAAACTACAACGAATGACTCGTTTGGACTACAACGCATATTTTCCGGGATTTGTGATATCACAAATATCGACGAATTGGATGAGACCTGAGAGCTGCACTAGAGAAGGCAACGAGTGTTATCACTATGTCGGAGGCACGCTAGTTTTCCCAAGGCAGACGAACTTAGAGTGGTTATAATCATCCGGGTTTAAATCACGCTCAAATTGATTTGATTTTGACGCAATATTTCCACTGAAGCTCGCAGGCGGCTATGGTAAGGGGCATGACGTTTCCCGACCAGGCGCCGAGTGCTGCCAATCACAACACACACTTGCCCAGCTAACCAATCACAGCACATTTTGTATTTCAGAAGGCGGGCCTTCATTTGATTCAGGAACTATTCGAGCCGTTCATGCCAGACTGGGGAGAGAGGTGTTGTAATGTAAAATATGTGAAAAAGAATGTGTTTTTCGAACAACCTAGTATGAGAGCCTGTTCTAGTACACCCCCAAAACAAAATCAAGACTTTGTAAAAGAGCATAATAGGACCCCTTTAAGGTGTAGTCGTACTGACTTGCAATGAAAAACTATTTTATTTTACGTTTTTGTGATTTGCAGGTCAATGGTGATCATGTTTTGTTCATTTAAAAAGGAATTCATGCAGGCAATGACTTGGATACACTTATTCTAAAATTAAATAGGTTACAGTTTCTGAATTCAGATTAATTTTGATAATTTCTTGGGGGTTTAAAGTAAAGAAAATAGTGATGTAACTCTGTAAATAATTTGTTAGTCTGATTTAAAGGCCTAAAATAGTTGAAGAATTTTTGGTCTTTTTGTAATAATTAAATTTATTATTGTTTAATTAAAAAGCTGTATTGGTTTTACAGTATAATCAGGGCTCCAAACTGCGAATAAAACAGTCGCATTTGCGACAAAAAATATAAAATTGCGAGTGAAGTTTTTGCTGAGGTCGCCACTGGCGACTAGGCCTATGTATTTACATGTTATAACTTAAAAATTTGCATGTAATGGCTTTTTTCCTGATTGTTTTGCGATCACATCTTTTGTTATGTTCACGTATTAAACTCCGAGACGATGCGCATCAAAGTTTTAGTGGAAAAAAGAGTTTCAAACAGTCCTCATCTCTGCTGCACAGCAACAGTGTCGCACACCTGATAAACGCAGCTCAGTTGTGCAGTGCGAGAGAGATCGAAATTACAGAGATGTGTGAAGTGAAAGTGAGGAAAAGCAGCATCTATTTCATGCACAACTTGAACAAACTACAACTGGTAAAGCTGTCAGCTGTGTGGATATTGGCAATATCGTTAACATTTCTCGTTTATAATCATTACTAATATGGCTTCTTCTTAACAAGATCTTAGTCTATGCTGTGTTCTGTTAATGCGTGAACCTCATATTATTTGAAGCACACTTGCCATCTAGTAATCGCAAAAAGCTTTGTGCTTTGTTACTTTTTAATAAACAGAGTATCAGCTTTAAAATTATTCCAAATTCATAATGGAATTCAAACAATAAATACAGTTTTGGCACTCTTTAATGCGGCAGGCGCGGTTGCTTTAGCGCCTCAGTTCAAGCGGCAAGTGAACCCATTTAATCTTTCTCTTTACTACTATAGTACATAATGAACATGAATTAACATCAAAAGGTAGGCTATTTTATAAGAGAGCCTACAGTACAACTTACTGAAATGTCTCATGTAAAAGCTCATTCAGTGTTTCAAACTGCGGAAAACGTGTAAAGCTTGTAAACACTGCAACGTAATATACATTGACCTCAGAATAACCATTCAGTGTCCATAAGCTCATCAGTCAGCTAGAAAAATAACTATAAAGAGGAGCATTTTGCTATATTTATGCGCTATTGTATTTTAATATTTTTACTTAACCTGTTGTCTACATGACTCAACTCCTCCTATAAAATTGCATTTTACTAATTAAGAAAACAGAATGAAAGTGTTAAAGACATGCACTCTTAAAAATAAAGGTGCTTAAAAGGTTCTTCACAGAACCATTTTTGGTTCCACAAAGAACCATTCAGTCAAAGGTTGTTTAAAGAACCATCTCTTTCTCAACTTTTTATAATCTGAATCTGATGTTAAAGGTTCTTTATGAAACCATTTAGACAAAAAAGGTTCTTCTATGGCATCATGAAGCACCTTTATTTTTAAGAGTGTATGACAACATTTACAGAATGTATTGCGGAGGAGCCCAAACTACACTCAGTGGCCAAGTGATGCTTATGGTCCACGATATTGGTACAAAATATACACCGTATATGTCAAGTTGGAAAATACATTTAGTTCCCACTTTAAGTGTTAAGTTAAGTTTAACTGACCATCGTGACACATCCCTATTTAAATAGCTTTGAACATGGGTCATCCAACCAGAATTCAGAACTATCGGTTTAATAATACTCTTCAAACTGAAAGTAACCAATAACCTGTTTTCCCATGGTATCCCTACCATTAACCCAAACTCTGTTTCTAAAGCCAAAGCAACTCTTAAAGTGATGACTGTTGCGAGTCTATCGGGCACAAAAGCTTTCGCAGGACTTGGGGGGCCGCTGTGGGGAGGTGGGGGAATTGCTGAAAGGCTGTACTTTGTAGTTCATATCACCTGATACCACAGAGCTCTCTCTGATAAGCTGAGATCTCTCTCTTCAGAATGAAGGCTCTGAATGGATCCATACAATGGCACCATTGACCCTGTCAGTATGTGCCCGTGTCCCAGCCGATGAACATGCAGAACTCAGTCTATATAAAATAAAATGATTTTGAATATTTAAATATTGCTATTCATTGAAATTATATATTATATAAATAATTATATGAAATATATATAATTATATAATTCACTCTAATCGATACTTGCGTTGTTTTATCTATGTATACTTCAATGTTAACAATGAATTAGAAGCTGCTGCTTGTCATTTCCCTTCACTGAATGATGTGTCCGACGTTTGCTTGATGCGCGCGTGATATCCATGCGCATGTGCAGTGCGTGTTTGCGTGCAGTCATCACAGCAAGAGTGAAACGTTCGAAAGTGTGGGCTCACGTTACAAAACTAAGCGACACAAGTGTCAGATACAATTTTTGCAGTAGTGTAAGAGTGAACAAAGAGGCAACACTAGTAATATAATGAAACATTTTCTAACAAAACACAACATTTGCCTCAAGCAATGCGCTTTATTATATCTCGCGGCTCCAGCTCCAACTGCAACTCGCGAGACACATTCACATCAAATGTCAATTCAGCAGTAGAGTTACATTCACGAGACACTGCACGTATTTGCAATCACAAAAGTACATTATTTGCGTGGGATTTAAGGCTTTGCAGGTAAAAGTTTTTATTTGCGTGCTGTTCTAACATGTGCTTATTCAGAGTGCGTACACCCAAAGCGTCCAAACCCTAAAAGGCCGGTCAAACAGCACCTGATTACTTAGTAATCTTAGTTATCGTCTGATTGCGCTAATACTGTCAAAAACACACAAGGTTTACATATAAACACAGTTAGTTAAAGTTCTAAAGTGAAAGTAAACAGTTGAGAAAAAGGTGCGTGCATCTCTTAAAGGGGTCATGTGACGATGCTGCTAAAAAGAACATTATTTTGTGTATTTAGTGTATTTTAGTGTTTACTATTGTCATTTTGCATTATTGACACTATTTTCCCAATTAATGCTGTTCAGTTGCTTTGTCACAATCTGTATTGTTAAAAGCGCTATATAAATAAAGGTGACTTGACTTGACTTGACTAATGAAATGTTTATGCGGTTTACAGCCAGAAAAAGAAAAATGGGTACTTAACATGTTTTAATCGTTTTATTATGACCCCTTTAAAGGGACAGTACTAAACATGCTGCCGCTTGTCATTAAAGGGATAGTTCACCCAAAAAGTGTAATTTCTGTCATTATTTACTCAGTCATGTTGTACCAAACATGTATTCATGTTTAATAATATTTTTTATTTTTTAAGATATTTTAAAGAATGTGTGTAACCAAACAGTTGCTGGTCTCCACTGACTTTGATAGTAGGTAAAAAATATA
This sequence comes from Sinocyclocheilus grahami, assembly GCF_001515645.1. Lineage (NCBI taxonomy): Eukaryota > Metazoa > Chordata > Actinopteri > Cypriniformes > Cyprinidae > Sinocyclocheilus > Sinocyclocheilus grahami. The sequence continues at coordinate 676,634 of NW_015505402.1, forward strand.
AAAGTCACTGGGGACCAGCAACTGTTTAGTTCCCACATTCTTCAAAATAACTTTTTATGTTCAACAGAAGAAGAAACTCATTCAGGTTTAAAACAATTTGAGAGTGAGTAAATGATGACACAATTTTCATTTTTGGGTGAACTATTCCTTTAATGTTAATAAAATAAAACACAAAGAGAAAAATAACTCCCTGCTCTTGACTGAAGAACTTTAATACAGTTGCTAAAGTTCAGCTGTAATAAAATAACTTGAAATTTTCAACAACTTTTCACTTCATATCTTTTTGCACTAAATAGTATCGATAAGTACCGTTATCGATAAGCAGTATCGGTATTGATAAAATGTAAATGATACCCATCCCTATATATATATATATATATATTTAAATCATCTTTCGTCTCGTATTTATTTTCATATATATAATGTGTCTGTGTGTATATGCGGTTTTAGGTAATACAAGTTTTACAAACATTATAAAGCTTTTTTATACAAATAGATTGGCATTGAAAATAAAAACTGGGTGTAGTTATTTACCCATTTCCTTACCCTCATTCTTTAAAATATCTTAATAAAAAATATTTAAAAATATTAATAAAAATTAATACATGTTTGGTAAAATCAAGCTTGCAGCTGATTTAGCCTGATTTGGTCTATCAGGCCACGATACGATATGTATCACGATACAGGACTGCACTGAATTTCTCCTCAGCAGAATTTAGTAAAACAGCTGTTTATTAATCACCGCATACTATAGTGGCATTTCTAACTATTGGCAGAGCAGGCAGCTGACCTCTGCATTATGAAGGGCCTCCATAACTGTAGCACAGTACAATATAGGTAATGGCATACAGGGCTCGCAAAATCGCTAGCCCGACGTCCCGTGGCTATTGTGTTTTTATTGTGTCGGGCTATCTTGAATAGTGATATAAAATCCCTTCCTTGATTCGCGTTGTTCACTCGCTTGTAGGGGTGAAACGGATCACAGTTTATAATTTTCACGTGTTTCTAAGTCTTACCAATTTAAACATTTAAGCGTTTTAAACCATTCATGCGCATGAAGAATTCAGTTCGGTGATCACGCGCACAAGCTCAAAGCATGCACATACAGAGCGACGTTTCAGGCAGAGCACGAACACAGAATTGATTTCTCTTTCGCTTGAACAGACACATACACGCAAAATTATCTCAAAATAACTATCTCGGCAAGTATTTTCATGTAAATGAACGTAAACAGTGGAGAAAGAAATTGCACTTTTTTTCCCTTCAGATTTTTTAATGTAGTATCACAAAGTGAAAAATCAGACCTTTTTGTTTTTGTTTCAAATTTCAAATTTTTGTAATCTAAATAACATGTATGCAGCATTTTGTTTGGATCATGGTTAAAATACACAGGCAAATATGTAGTTTACTTGCATGGAGAAATTTATTTTATTTGTATTATTTATTTATTTGATTTGGGATTTGTTTTAAAAATTCAAGTTAGTATATTGTTTGACATTTTCAATTTCACAAAGTAATGTGCAGCCTTTTGGTCTGAGAAATAACAAAAAGACACCTTTTTTTAAAATATGTCTTAAATCTAATTTTGTTAAAAAAGAAATTGTGAGAGAATTGTATTGTGAAATCAGTATCGTGAATCATATCACATCGTGAGTTGAGTGAATCGTTACATCCCTATATGCTACTAGTTTTTGCTGTGGTATCAAAGTAGTAAACTGTTCTTTAAATAATAAGTGTTACTTAAATAATAAAGAACCATTTTTTTTTTGCTCATCTGGAAAAATGATCCGATCTGTGACTCAAAATGTGATATGATAATGTAATATAATCCGAACCGTGAGATTTGTGATCCGTTGCACCCCTACTCTCTTAACTTGTTATTTGAAGAAAAAATACTATTTTTTATTCGGGTTAGTTAAATTCATTTTTGGGCTACCAAAATCAGAAGAATGCCTGCCCGAAGGGCTACCAGGGATTTTGAAATTTTGCGAGGCCTGGCATAAGTTTCATGTTTACATTGGGCACTCCCCACCAGGTACAATATTCTGATTGTTTGCATCTTGTTTTTAAGCCCATAAATAATAATGTACTCGTTCTAATAAATTTATATTGTAATGTACTCATTCTAATATATTAAAAACTCATATTTACATTGCTGGTAGGTTATCATTGCAGAAATTAACACTCTCTACGTTTACAAAAAAAATAAAAAATAATAATTAGAAGAGTTCTAAACTAATGCGCTGTCTTCTGTATCTAATGCACACACACGCTCAGTCACTCACGCAGATCACGTTGCAGCCGCACTCAGACATTCAGGAACAAACTTCTCAGTGCTGCCCCGTAATTTTTGCCCCTTAATCGCTCAAGAGCTACATTATCTTTCTCAACAAGGAGCTGGTAACATCATTGTTTCTAAAGGAATTAAAGCCACAGGTTCACTGTTAATAGAGAAACGCGGCAAAATGGTGGTAATTCATACATACACAGCCTCTCTCTCGCTCTCTCTCTCTCTCTCTCTCTCTCTCTCTCTCTCTCTCTCTCTCTCTCTTTCGTAAATGAACACTTGATGAATTACACTTTTCTGAGAATAGAATATTTAAGTGGAGATCGCTAAACTGCAAGCTTACCGGTGTTTTCAGAAAGTGTTTATCCACAGTGGAGAGAGTGCATACACATGGTTGCCTGGTTGACAAAGATAAGTAGCACACTAAGCAGATATTTCCGTATTGCGCAAGTAGGAAGCTCTGTTTCATTGATTATGTCTCTTTATATCAGGCAACCCAGTTGTGTTCCTCTGCGGCCAGATCTCTCTCTCTCTCTCTCTCTCTCTCTCTCTCTTTCGTAAATGAACACTTGATGAATTACACTTTTCTGAGAATAGAATATTTAAGTGGAGATCGCTAAACTGCAAGCTTACCGGTGTTTTCAGAAAGTGTTTATCCACAGTGGAGAGAGTGCATACACATGGTTGCCTGGTTGACAAAGATAAGTAGCACACTAAGCAGATATTTCCGTATTGCGCAAGTAGGAAGCTCTGTTTCATTGATTATGTCTCTTTATATCAGGCAACCCAGTTGTGTTCCTCTGCGGCCAGATGAAACCTTGTTGTAGCCTATATATTTTGCTCTATTCATTATTTTTTAGAAACCTCGCAAGTGAGAGGAGTGAGAAGATTTGTGCCTCAGAACACGCACAAATATTAAGCTTTCTCTGAAGTATTGTGTTTAAATGGACAAATTCACAAAAAAATTGTCAAAATGCCTGTCTTGGTAAGTATCCTATAGCAGACATAGCCGGCTGAACGTACTGTATCAGTGCACTGGATCAGTGCATTTGACAGCACTTTCTAAATATTAAACAAACCGCAACAACAAAGAAATCACTCACTGCTTTTGATTGAATAGCTTTTGTAACTTTAATAAAGATTCATCTTTAATTTATACAGTCAAATATGCAATGCTGTTTTACATTTCATTACTTTATTCAATTTCTGTACCTAAAAACTAATGTTAGGCCTGCCTAAAAAAAACAAAAAATCACTGTTTATTTTATTGTTATCTTTACTCTATTGTATTTATTTGTGCTGTTGCTTGTAGTTAGATACATTATTCTTATTTTCTTTATTTTTATTTGACAGTATAGTTTTTGCCTAAACGCAGCACATACCGAACCATACCGAAACGGTGACTCTAAAACCATGATACAAACCGAACCGTGAGTAAGTTGAACTGTTCCACCCCTAGTACATATATAATTTCCTTTCCACAGTCTCTCTCTCTCTCTCTCTCTCTCTATATATATATATATAGAGAGAGAGAGAGAGAGAGAGAGAGAGAGACTGTGTCTGTGAATATTAAACTGCAAAAAGACGATTTAAATACGAATGTTCTGCATGTTCATTGGATTACCAGAAAATACATAACACTGTAAAATATTATTCATTATTATTATTTATTCATTTTAGATGCTTACATTTAGAAAAGCTGTGCTTCCTGCATAAACCTGCCCCTGTTGGTTTGGCAGTAGCTTGCTTGCCCTACACAGTTACCTTGTTTAATTTCTTAATTCAAGTTATATATATTTTGTTCTATTTGTGTTATTTATAATAAGTGAAGTGAAGTTTACTGTTAAGTGCACTGATGTCAGACTCATTTTGAATAATACAGTTTATTGTTAAATTGTTAAATACCCTGCCTCCGTTATATAGGCCTATGTTTGTCACATCATCATTATAAGTGTTTGATCACCTCATTTGAGTTATCATTGCAAAAAATGTGTTTATGTATATATATTCTGTTTATGTAGGCTATATACTGTATTCTATATACAGTACCAGTCAAAATTTGGACACATGAATGGGAATTGTGTCCAAACTTTTGACTATACTGTACTATAATATAGCCTACACCTAAAGAATATCGGACGATATATCGGTATCGGCCTTTTTTTACTCCCTAATATCGGTATCAGCATCAGCCCCCAAAAAAACCATATCGGTCGGGCTCTACTTTAGTTATTAGTGTCTTCAGGTATTTAAACATCATTCATCCAGAGCATTGTGGGCTGCTCTGCTGTTAACGTCTCTTCCTGGTGCAAGCTCCAAAAATCTGTCAGTGGAAATATTTGTCATGATATACCGACAGTTAGCAAGAATCCAGTCAAAGCCACTTTGCTTGTGGGTTTTTCTTACTGACAAACTCTTTCTCTTTCTGTCGTTCAGGACAACAATCATCGTCACTAGCTCATTCCTGGATGCTTTCCAGAAAGTGGCTGACATTGCAACTGGAACACGAGGTAAGATGAGATCTCTACCTTCTTTGTCTCTCACTGCTGTCTCACCTCACAAACGGTCTGTCTCTTCAGTGATGACAATGAAAGCAGGCAGAGTCGTACTTCACAGGAAAGGTTATTCATCAGAAACATGAAGCATTAACTCGGAACACCTCAAGACTTGTCCAAATGTCTTTTCCTTTTTTAAAGGCAGATGTGGGCCGTATGACACTAAAGTGAGAAGACGGCATGTTTTATAGCTTTCCTAATGATAGTACTCCTGGTGATACGCATGAAACCAAGAAATAAATTCACACAAGCGCTCTGGAATTTGACAGTGCATATCGATAAACTGTTTGGTGCATTTTTTTTAGCAGTATGTCATAGGCTATTTACCATTTAAAAGTGCTGACTGAGCTGATATATTTAAGATGATGTGTGTGTAATGTTGTCAATGTTAAAACACTTTCTGCCCTTTTAAAATGCAGACGGCTATAAGTGAAGCATTTGCAGATAGACCCCCGTGGTAAAAGAGTAAACACTGCAGTGTTAGCAAAACATTGCTGTGTTTGTTAGAGCATTCCAGCCAACCCAACAGAGCAATGTTGGCTCGACCAATGGCGATTTGGGGGCGGGGCTATCTGTTTGAGTGACCAATGGCAGATTGGGGTTTGTTTGGGAATTCTGGTTGAAAACAAACATTTACATTTTTGTTTGATGAGACGCTAAAAGCGCATATCAACATCCAGATGTGAATTTTGATTAAAGTCGTTTCACTTTCTATTTTATCATTTCAGACTCATTTGGAGGATTATGTTGTTTATTTAAGGGCTTCGTGTTTTCACTTTGAAGATCAGTTTATTCTTATCATTCTTGCAGTCAAAACGGAAACTAGTAATGCAAGTTATTCTGTTATGCTCTATATGCAGTGTATTATCTTTTTATTTGTTTTATGTTATCTCTTTGAGATAATTTGTTTATTTGCGCTGTGAGGTCTCACCTTTAGGGCAGTGTGTTAACATCCTGAAATAAGCGGGGTAAAATCTTGTCACCCAAGGCAACAAATGTTCAACCTTAATTCACGCAGAGCCAAAAAAAAGGTAATCACCGTATTGTTCTCTGCTCAGACAATTGGAGGAAGGCATGAGTGTCTCATAATGGCCTGGATTGGGTTACATGGCTCCACTTCTTGTTAAAGTGACCTGTTCGTTTCTATAGTCTGTATGCTGTGTGTTTGTGCTCCTCGTTCTTTGTGATGCCGCTGTGATTTAGCCCTCACTCTGTTTATCTTGCTGATAGTCCAAGAATTTTACCTTGATCTTATGTCGCTGAACGCTGAATGAGATTAGCATAACAAAAACACGGACCCTTCTCCCCACGTGCTATTTAGAATCTGTCTTGAGCTTTTTTTTTTGTCTACTTAATGAATTCAATCAAAGTAGTATAGGATTTTTTTCCATCTTGTATACTTTTTGTTGATTTACTCCATTTTCCTTGATCTAATTAGTCTACAAAGAAACACTGCAACTATAGTAAATAATTTGTGAGTTGTTTTGTCTGTAACTGAAACCTGATCTGTTTCTATTGTGCTGTTCCACAGATGAATAGGCTAATGGCAAAACAATGTTATATCTTAGTTCAGTTGCATTAAATTATGTGAAATAAAAAATAGCATTTACAATTCCAATTAAATAATAAGTTCTATTTTCAACTTGGACAAACGCATTTGAAATGCAATTGACGTCAGACTTCCACCTTGGAAACTTGTGCAGAAGTCCACAAATATGACGTCATGTGAAATGTATTTGTGTAGGCTGCAAACACTATTTCTAGGTCTGGGTAAAAAATATCGATATCGCGATTTTACTCGATTCTCATTTTTACAGAACGATATCGATTCCTAAATCCCAAGAATCTATTATTCTAGCCTGTTTTCTGTTAATGGACGGAACATTGAAGGGTACTTCCCATCCGATAAATCGCAATAAGTATTGTGCTTTGGTACAATCTTCATATGAAGTTCATATGACACAAAGTCTCAGATTTCAAATTCTGTCCATTGTATTGCAGTATTCAAACAATAAATGCCATTTTGGCGCTGTTTAATGTGGAGTGACAGATGCTGTAGCGCCTCAGTTCAACTGACGCGGCAGTGTGTAGCACACGTGAACTAATCATCTCCTCCACATTAATACCTGTTTCAGCACAAAATAAACATGACCAAATATCTGAAGGTAACGTTACAATCTGTATCCTGTCTCATGTAATCGCTCAATCTGTGTTTCAGCCACGCAAAGACGTCAATATAACGGCTTGTAAACAATGTCACGTAACGTCACATTTACCTCAGAAAAAACATATTCGTTGACCATAAACTCATTAGTCAGATAAAATAAACTGTAGAGAGGGGCATTTTGCTTAATATATGCTCCATATAACCAATTCATTATAATTTTTTACTGTTATTCAATGTTTAATTTATGTTTGAATAAATCCATCAAGTTTTTATGACAGCCACCATTTAAATATTTATCTTTAAAAAAAAAACAAATTGAAGTAGAAATATTAATATGTAACTGTAACTTTATTATTGTAAAAACTTCATTAATTTTAACCTTCAATATTATAGTAATGTTGTACTCTCATGTATATTTTACAGCATTAGTTGAGTTTTTTCCTTGAGAAAATTTGGCATGTACTGTACCTGATATATATCCAAAATAATCGATATTGAATCGAATCGGTAATCGAATCGAATTGCAAGCTTGTGAATGAGAATCGAATCGAATTGTGAAATTTGTGTCAAAACCCAGCCCTAACTATTTCAGCTCACTAGATTTTAGAACGGAGCTGTAATATTAGTTTATTCTGCATTTCATCCCAATTTGCACATGCAAATATTTTCATACCCTAAGAGAATTAATTTACCCAAAACAGAAGAGGCCTTGACATGCCAGAAAAAGGGCGTGAAAGAGCATTTAAAGATTTAGGGGCCAGTGGTGCTGCCACACCTTAACACGAGAGAGCTGTCATGATTCAAGCCTGCTGTGTCATGCCTTCTGATGGAAAACGGTTGCCTGAAATGGCTTTGTTTGGGGGGGTCTTGAATGTTGAGGAGGTGCTTTTTTGTTCTCGCAGAGGATAAAGAAATGGTGCATGTGTTTGGATTGAGTTTGTGTTTGATTAGAAAGTTAGTGTTGACATGCATGCATCTCTTTCAGTCTGAGGAGTTTTACGTTCTTTAGATTGTTGTCAGCTTTGTGACAGGCTTGTTCTTTGTGTAGTCACTTTCACTATTCTCTTTACTGATAAATTCACCCATGATGTGAGAATTTAAGATCGTTGATGCTAATCTGTTAACAGTAACTCAAAATATATTTAATGTAGCTTACAAACAAGCAATTTTCAAAATAACTACACAGACAATACTCAGCAATATTTTCTGCCATATGTTATTGGTGTGTTTTGTCTCCATGCCCACTTGGGGTGCTTTCACACTTGGTTCACTTGCCTGTTCCGAACCAGAGTTCGATTGCTCCCCCGTCCTCCTGCCCCCGCTGGACTGCGTTCATATTATTTGAATTGGGTCCAAACCATGGTTCGTTTGTGTCATCAAGCCAGCAGCTGTTTACCCCATTGCTTAGTAACGACGGCGCAGGAGAAGGCAGCAAAATGCATAGTTGCTCTCTTAATTTTTATATATTTATGTTTTTGAACCATTGGTTTTGTTTCCAAAGCTTCAGTACATAACGGCACTTATGTCTGTCTTACGAATGTACTGCAAATGGTCTAAAGAACACTAAAGGCGAATAGAAATGCTTGCAGCACATCTGGAAAGTGAGTGAAACACACAAACACACATTTGTATCAAATAATACGTCATTAATAGTGGTTCACTTCTGCGATTTGGTACGATTGCTTTCACATCAGCAGCGAACCGTACCCCAGACCACCCTTTTTAAGCGGACTCGGGTAGTTCGGAAGACAGCGTTCACATCATCCAAACGAACCGAACTCTGACGTCAATTGAACCCGGGTGCGCACCAAAAGTGCTAGTCAGTGTGAAAGCACCTTTGCTCTCTGTTGTCTGATTTCCACCAGGACCCTTGCCTTGAATCTTAGTATTGATTATGTGGACAGGTATATCAGCTGCGGATCTGCCCACATCCCCCCAAACCTGATCAATCGACTTATTGATCACAGCTGAGACGGCTTTGCTAAACCAACCCATCTGCTGGGGGTTCCTTTGATTTGATTAAATTAAAAAAGTTAAATTGTAAGTTATAAATTGATTATAATTTACATTTGCAATTAAATGGCATTATCTGTTGTTATATGCATATGGTTATGCTTTCTGCAATCTACAATTATTTGTTGCTATTATAGTTTAATTTACATACAGTAATGTGCCTCTTATGAATAATTATTTGGTGGTTATAAATGTCGTACATTTTTTAAATACATTTTATTTATTTATTTTGGAATATTTAGGATTGGATGTCTGTCAGCTGGGATGGATGTCAGCTGACTGGACATTATCCCTACTTATCAATCCATGTCTAAGGTCAATGATGTTAATGAATGATAAAGACCAGACCAGATCTCCAACATAGCCTTGTCTCCACTTTCTATCATCCAAAGTGTCTATCCATAGTAGCCTAAATTAATTAATTAATTCACTGACTGCATTAATTGATGCATTTCTTTTTTTCCTGTTCTCTCTTGCATTTTACTGGAGGTTACTGTCCAAAACTGCCTTGCATTTACTTCTTCAGCTTTTCTCTTCATCAGTTTGTGATTTGCAATCTCGCCTCCATTTTACAGCCTCATTCCTTCCATCCATAACAGATGAGAGCAGAAATTGCCCCGCTCCCTTGTTTTCTCTCCGTCCAAATTTTCTTGCACAGCACTTTTAAGCCAGCTCCTCGGAGGACAGCTGGTGGCCTAAATGCTCATGCCCTAGTGAATAGAACAGAAATATCAAAGCGGGACATTCTAGTGTTCACTTCTAAGGAAAATTCTTCATCTTATCTCACCAATCATTAGCTCTTGCTCTTACAGCCCACTGATGATATAATCAAATATCTGGGTAGCTGCTCTTCTCGAGTACCTTGTGTGTAAAGACCCGTGGACAGCTGTATTAAGACGAAATGGGAAGAGCAGATGTATAATGAACATATGGCGGCATAGTTGGAGTCGTCAAAAGCACCGTTACACCGTCACTGACTGGTGGTGCCGTTTTGGTCCCACACCTGTTTTGGCCAGCGCCTGGTTCACAGCTGCCACGCTTTCACAAAGGGGCCACACCAGCCCCAGTTGTCTGTAAATGTGTGCGCGTGTTTAGATCCCCTACTGACCCTTAAACGTCAGACCCTACTGCAAACATTCCAGATACAGGAAGGATTAAAGTGCACTAGGAAGGCGGAATCGGCATGTATGTGTTTGTGGGGAATTTAACCCACCGAGACCCTCAGTACCCCCTCCGCAACCCCAGCTGAGAGTGATTGAGCATGCGGTGTGCAGCTGTGAAGTCCCATGACCCTTCCACATAAAGACTATGCATGTATGCCATACAGCATTATTTTAACAGCCTCTCACTTCTATTTGACCTGTTTTACTCTTTATAAACTAGCTCCATCTAGATTTAAACCTAAAAATTCTAAAGCAGGGCTTCACAGCCTTTTCTGCTAAACCCTTTAAAGAGAAAGAAAATTTGTCATATTTACTCACCCTAATGTCATTTCAAACCTGTATTGCTTGCTTGCTTCTCTGGAACACAAAAGGAGATTTTTATTATGAGGCTTGAGGCTGTTAAGTTTCAAGCAGCAAATCAACATATCGGGACGCCTGTAATGCAGAGAGGCGCTGTATGTCTGCGTGCTGCCCACTATCGGCGCAGACGAAAACAGACATTTTAAATTGTATTTAAATTTTACTATATACAGTTTTTCTGTATTTTTGATCAAGTAAAAACAGCCTCAGTGAGCGAAAGAGACTTTTTTCAATTTTAACAAATCTTATTGACCCCAAACTTTTGAATGGTAGGCCTAGTCTATAATAAAAGACAGATTTTAGTTTTTTGTTGTAATTTTACTGTCATTATTTACTGATAATCCTACCCTACAGTGAGCTTTTAACAATTTTGAATGGATGCTGTATCCAGAACATTGAGAATTGCGTAGAATCATTCCAACTGGTTTTGTCGGAGTGATTCAACTGAAAAAAAAAAAAAACTATCCATTTGTCTTTCATACATTGCACTTTCCTATGATTCACTTTCCCTGATAAATCATATTGACGGGGATGAATAATGGACTTCACCTTTAGCAGTAATTTTCCATGCTACTGTATTTATTTAGTCCTTCTGTGTGATTCTCTGTTGAAAAGACCTGCAAAAACTTGCCTTGTGAGTCATAAGGTTGGTGACATGCAGTGGGATGAGTTTCCTTAGGGCCGTTTTTGAAGCAGATGGTTTTTAAAAGAACAAAAAAAAAACATTTTTCTCTAGTCTCTTAGGGAACTCCTAACTAGTTACTACAGTGGTATACATTTACATAATTGGTTGGCACACCCAGTGTTTAACGTAAAACTGCCTCTGGACTTTGAGATTCACATAATATTTTCAGTTTGAAGAAATGCAGTATGGCATATGAGTGTGAAATTTAAAGCTGCAGTCTGTAAGTTTTGCCTCTTTGTCGCCATCTCTGTTTGAAACCTGCAATTGCAGTTACTTACAGAATTATTTGCATTGCATGGGTTGTGCACCGGCACGGTTCCAGCGTGGATGAATCTAATGTTTTGAGGTGAATGTGTGCCTGTCAGTCACTGCACCGGTGTGGATACTGTAATGTTACTTAGAAATCACAGATTCTCGCGTATGTCTTGGAATATATGACCCAAAGAAGAATTTTCACCGGATATCGTCATCAGAATAAGTAAGTAACAAGTCTGCCACGTTTGTTCTGACAAATTGAAAAAGCATTACAATAAAACAAGCTACCAATGGTGATTCAATCTAACGATCAGTTAGCTCACATCACATCAAACCATGCAAATTATTATTATTGTTATACTTTGTGCTAAAATTGTTAATGTTAACAACATCAGCATTGCGTGACTACGTGTATGTAGTGTGTATTAGAGTGTAGATTTCAATTTCTGAACAGTATAATCTCTAGTTGTCATAGCATTCGAATTTCATATTAAGAAATTCTTTTAACCCAAAAAGCAAATTATTCTTCCTTCGAACTGGTTGTCTTTAAAATACAAATCCTGTGTAATCCCTCGTATGCTATCTGTACATGCACATTTAAAACTGGAATAATTTAATTTCAGTCACGTGTGTTTCATAAACACTAGGGATGCACGATATTGGATTTTTGCCGATATCCGATATGCCGATATTTTTCAACTCATTTTGGCCGATGCCGATACAGATATATTTCCTTTTGTTTGGAAACAACACCCAAGTCTCTCCTGTGTGGAAATTATAAGCGAATTATTTAGAATTTTGGTTAGTTTTTAACAAGAACTTATTTGTTAGAATTAAATAAACAATAATGAAGTTATTTTATAATAACAGTACATTGAAGCTTTGAAAATAACTATAAATAAACTATATATCAATTGCTGCATTTTGTTTCAGGAAGATGCCGTATTAACCTTAACATTTTATTTTAAGATTTAACATTTGTAGATGGTCTAAAGCAAAAGAGTTGTAAAAATTATGAAAATCTTTTAGAGGTCATAACTTGTTTGAAAAATTTTTATATATTTATGTTTTTGAACCATTGGTTTTGTTTCCAAAGCTTCAGTACATAACGGCACTTATGTCTGTCTTACGAATGTACTGCAAATGGTCTAAAGAACACTAAAGGCGAATAGAAATGCTTGCAGCACATCTGGAAAGTGAGTGAAACACACAAACACACATTTGTATCAAATAATACGTCATTAATAGTGGTTCACTTCTGCGATTTGGTACGATTGCTTTCACATCAGCAGCGAACCGTACCCCAGACCACCCTTTTTAAGCGGACTCGGGTAGTTCGGAAGACAGCGTTCACATCATCCAAACGAACCGAACTCTGACGTCAATTGAACCCGGGTGCGCACCAAAAGTGCTAGTCAGTGTGAAAGCACCTTTGCTCTCTGTTGTCTGATTTCCACCAGGACCCTTGCCTTGAATCTTAGTATTGATTATGTGGACAGGTATATCAGCTGCGGATCTGCCCACATCCCCCCAAACCTGATCAATCGACTTATTGATCACAGCTGAGACGGCTTTGCTAAACCAACCCATCTGCTGGGGGTTCCTTTGATTTGATTAAATTAAAAAAGTTAAATTGTAAGTTATAAATTGATTATAATTTACATTTGCAATTAAATGGCATTATCTGTTGTTATATGCATATGGTTATGCTTTCTGCAATCTACAATTATTTGTTGCTATTATAGTTTAATTTACATACAGTAATGTGCCTCTTATGAATAATTATTTGGTGGTTATAAATGTCGTACATTTTTTAAATACATTTTATTTATTTATTTTGGAATATTTAGGATTGGATGTCTGTCAGCTGGGATGGATGTCAGCTGACTGGACATTATCCCTACTTATCAATCCATGTCTAAGGTCAATGATGTTAATGAATGATAAAGACCAGACCAGATCTCCAACATAGCCTTGTCTCCACTTTCTATCATCCAAAGTGTCTATCCATAGTAGCCTAAATTAATTAATTAATTCACTGACTGCATTAATTGATGCATTTCTTTTTTTCCTGTTCTCTCTTGCATTTTACTGGAGGTTACTGTCCAAAACTGCCTTGCATTTACTTCTTCAGCTTTTCTCTTCATCAGTTTGTGATTTGCAATCTCGCCTCCATTTTACAGCCTCATTCCTTCCATCCATAACAGATGAGAGCAGAAATTGCCCCGCTCCCTTGTTTTCTCTCCGTCCAAATTTTCTTGCACAGCACTTTTAAGCCAGCTCCTCGGAGGACAGCTGGTGGCCTAAATGCTCATGCCCTAGTGAATAGAACAGAAATATCAAAGCGGGACATTCTAGTGTTCACTTCTAAGGAAAATTCTTCATCTTATCTCACCAATCATTAGCTCTTGCTCTTACAGCCCACTGATGATATAATCAAATATCTGGGTAGCTGCTCTTCTCGAGTACCTTGTGTGTAAAGACCCGTGGACAGCTGTATTAAGACGAAATGGGAAGAGCAGATGTATAATGAACATATGGCGGCATAGTTGGAGTCGTCAAAAGCACCGTTACACCGTCACTGACTGGTGGTGCCGTTTTGGTCCCACACCTGTTTTGGCCAGCGCCTGGTTCACAGCTGCCACGCTTTCACAAAGGGGCCACACCAGCCCCAGTTGTCTGTAAATGTGTGCGCGTGTTTAGATCCCCTACTGACCCTTAAACGTCAGACCCTACTGCAAACATTCCAGATACAGGAAGGATTAAAGTGCACTAGGAAGGCGGAATCGGCATGTATGTGTTTGTGGGGAATTTAACCCACCGAGACCCTCAGTACCCCCTCCGCAACCCCAGCTGAGAGTGATTGAGCATGCGGTGTGCAGCTGTGAAGTCCCATGACCCTTCCACATAAAGACTATGCATGTATGCCATACAGCATTATTTTAACAGCCTCTCACTTCTATTTGACCTGTTTTACTCTTTATAAACTAGCTCCATCTAGATTTAAACCTAAAAATTCTAAAGCAGGGCTTCACAGCCTTTTCTGCTAAACCCTTTAAAGAGAAAGAAAATTTGTCATATTTACTCACCCTAATGTCATTTCAAACCTGTATTGCTTGCTTGCTTCTCTGGAACACAAAAGGAGATTTTTATTATGAGGCTTGAGGCTGTTAAGTTTCAAGCAGCAAATCAACATATCGGGACGCCTGTAATGCAGAGAGGCGCTGTATGTCTGCGTGCTGCCCACTATCGGCGCAGACGAAAACAGACATTTTAAATTGTATTTAAATTTTACTATATACAGTTTTTCTGTATTTTTGATCAAGTAAAAACAGCCTCAGTGAGCGAAAGAGACTTTTTTCAATTTTAACAAATCTTATTGACCCCAAACTTTTGAATGGTAGGCCTAGTCTATAATAAAAGACAGATTTTAGTTTTTTGTTGTAATTTTACTGTCATTATTTACTGATAATCCTACCCTACAGTGAGCTTTTAACAATTTTGAATGGATGCTGTATCCAGAACATTGAGAATTGCGTAGAATCATTCCAACTGGTTTTGTCGGAGTGATTCAACTGAAAAAAAAAAAAAACTATCCATTTGTCTTTCATACATTGCACTTTCCTATGATTCACTTTCCCTGATAAATCATATTGACGGGGATGAATAATGGACTTCACCTTTAGCAGTAATTTTCCATGCTACTGTATTTATTTAGTCCTTCTGTGTGATTCTCTGTTGAAAAGACCTGCAAAAACTTGCCTTGTGAGTCATAAGGTTGGTGACATGCAGTGGGATGAGTTTCCTTAGGGCCGTTTTTGAAGCAGATGGTTTTTAAAAGAACAAAAAAAAAACATTTTTCTCTAGTCTCTTAGGGAACTCCTAACTAGTTACTACAGTGGTATACATTTACATAATTGGTTGGCACACCCAGTGTTTAACGTAAAACTGCCTCTGGACTTTGAGATTCACATAATATTTTCAGTTTGAAGAAATGCAGTATGGCATATGAGTGTGAAATTTAAAGCTGCAGTCTGTAAGTTTTGCCTCTTTGTCGCCATCTCTGTTTGAAACCTGCAATTGCAGTTACTTACAGAATTATTTGCATTGCAT
Organism: Sinocyclocheilus grahami; assembly: GCF_001515645.1. Taxonomy (NCBI): domain Eukaryota; kingdom Metazoa; phylum Chordata; class Actinopteri; order Cypriniformes; family Cyprinidae; genus Sinocyclocheilus; species Sinocyclocheilus grahami. Next base: position 692,232 of record NW_015505402.1, read on the forward strand.
GGGTTGTGCACCGGCACGGTTCCAGCGTGGATGAATCTAATGTTTTGAGGTGAATGTGTGCCTGTCAGTCACTGCACCGGTGTGGATACTGTAATGTTACTTAGAAATCACAGATTCTCGCGTATGTCTTGGAATATATGACCCAAAGAAGAATTTTCACCGGATATCGTCATCAGAATAAGTAAGTAACAAGTCTGCCACGTTTGTTCTGACAAATTGAAAAAGCATTACAATAAAACAAGCTACCAATGGTGATTCAATCTAACGATCAGTTAGCTCACATCACATCAAACCATGCAAATTATTATTATTGTTATACTTTGTGCTAAAATTGTTAATGTTAACAACATCAGCATTGCGTGACTACGTGTATGTAGTGTGTATTAGAGTGTAGATTTCAATTTCTGAACAGTATAATCTCTAGTTGTCATAGCATTCGAATTTCATATTAAGAAATTCTTTTAACCCAAAAAGCAAATTATTCTTCCTTCGAACTGGTTGTCTTTAAAATACAAATCCTGTGTAATCCCTCGTATGCTATCTGTACATGCACATTTAAAACTGGAATAATTTAATTTCAGTCACGTGTGTTTCATAAACACTAGGGATGCACGATATTGGATTTTTGCCGATATCCGATATGCCGATATTTTTCAACTCATTTTGGCCGATGCCGATACAGATATATTTCCTTTTGTTTGGAAACAACACCAAGTCTCTCCTGTGTGGAAATTATAAGCGAATTATTTAGAATTTTGGTTAGTTTTTAACAAGAACTTATTTGTTAGAATTAAATAAACAATAATGAAGTTATTTTATAATAACAGTACATTGAAGCTTTGAAAATAACTATAAATAAACTATATATCAATTGCTGCATTTTGTTTCAGGAAGATGCCGTATTAACCTTAACATTTTATTTTAAGATTTAACATTTGTAGATGGTCTAAAGCAAAAGAGTTGTAAAAATTATGAAAATCTTTTAGAGGTCATAACTTGTTTGAAAAATATAACACATTGCACATTAATGAATAAATCAGTATATATAGAATTATTAATTTACAAGTGTCATGTTTGTGATTTTTTTTTTTCGTGTAAGCTATAGCTTCTGACCTTTAAATCAAAACATGCTAAAAAGAACATTATTTTGTGTATTTGGTGTATTAAAATGTGTTTATGCGGTTTAAAGTAAAAAAAACACATTATTTTCCACATACTGTACATTATTTTTCTCCTCTATGCCCCGCCTTTTTGAAACGCGTCGATTTTTACAAAGCTCATCGATCTGAAAAAACGAGGTGTGCTGTGATTGGCCAGCTAGCCAATGCGTTGTGATTGGTCGAATACCTCAAGCGTGTGACGGAAATGTTACGCCCCTCACATACTGTTGATGCCGTGTCCGGCCGGAGCGACGAGACATAAACATTAAAACCCATTACAAACGAGGCATTTGTTACTGATTATAATGACTTATACTGTCTTTTTACGCATTGCGCTGCATTGCATCGTGCCGCGTAAACATAAAACTCTGTCTGCATTTGTGATCGGAGAAATGACAAACAACAAGTGCTACTCTACTGCCCAAAACTCGTGTTTGAATCATCAGTGGCAACGAAAAACACAGTGGCCTAGCGTGAGGGGAAGCCCTGGCTTAGCGTGCGCTGAGGCCGGGATAGAAGGTATGTGGGGGCGTGTTAGAACGAGCTGTTTTAGGTAGTCGTGGTTAACTCTTAACTTTTATAAAAAATATCTCTTTGGTTTTGAGACTTTAATGTTTGCAACTTTACAGATCTTCTTTATGCACCAAGAGCTTGTAACACTCCAAAGAGAAAGGAAAAATTTAAATCGCATCATATGACCCCTTTAATAAAAAGCGGTAAGTGATCACTCGGTCTAGATTTTTTTTAACTGCTTAAATTTGCACTAAACATTTTGTATTTACTTTGTAACAATAGCTGTTCTATCTAAATTGTGTTTGTGTGTTTTTAATGGGGGCAAAAGAAAATCATGTTTTTTTGTTTTTTTTTAATTTATAAACAAATGCAAACATATCGAGATGTATATCGAATATCATAAAAATTTACAATATCGAGATATCATTTTTTTATATACTGTATATCGCCCAGCCCTAGCGTGAATCCATATTCAGAAAGGCACGGAAAACAAAAAACGATTGCTAATGGTTGCCTGTTACATTACAGTACATAGAATTTCACTTACCACATAAACAGAGTAAGGAGAGATGAGGACGATGGCGAATGATTTGCCGATCCTGAACTCCACTGTGAAACATCTAATCTTGTAAAATGTGTGGTAAGTAGTAAGTACTGCCACTCCATAGTATAAATTGGGCTTGCAATCTCGAAAGTGAAACTAAAAAGTGATCGTGCATTCAAAAGCAGTTTCAATGCCAGGCATAATAGCGGTTCCCTGATGCCCGCAATTTTATATACTGTTTAATTACCCAATGATATAACGGCGAAAGTTGAATATTGAAATATATATTTTCCTCCCATCTCGTATTTATTCCCTTTAGGGGTTCCGTATACATGTAATTTTCATTCCGAACACAGTGGCTGCATCTGAAAGTTCTAAAATGAGCTCCTTCGGAGGCAGCATTCCAAGACAGGAAGGCATCAAGGCACGTCCAAACACAAATTCTGCTTTACTTCCTGTAAGGTACCTTCTTATGATCGAATTTTGAAGGCAGCATAGATGTATTCTTCGCTGCTTTTGATATCCCACAATCCTGTGCATTCCATTCCGTGACAGTTGAGATAGAAAAAACATAAAAATGGTGTCTGAAAGTTGCGTTTGTGTGTAAATGTAAGTTTCTGTCTAACTTTTTGCACTTTTGATGTTATTTCTAGCGAGAAATCCATATTATTATAATTAAATATTAATTTAGTTATCAAAACTCATTCAATTTTGTTGTAGATCATTATACCGTTACGCTGCCTCAGAAGCCTGTCCGAAATCAGTTTCATGAGGTGCCTTCGTGCAAAACACAAAAGCAAGTCAGCTGCCTAGGCTTTCGGACGCAGCCAGTATTGGGAGGCGGCCGGATGCGGCGGATTGGGGGGGGACACCGTGTTGCCTGCTCATCATCGTGATGTCTGTCAGTCATCGGTGATGGACGATGGCATCGTCTATCGGCCCAACCCTTGGGCCCGGCCCAACCCTAGTTCTCAGAATTATAGCTGGTTTCAGATTTGCATGCCCCCAAACGTCATAATTAACTGTGGTTGTTCAGTTTATGTCCATCAGGTGGTCTCTTCCAGTCTAAATGAGCAGTTATTGGCCAGAATAAGCTGCAACTTGGACCAGATTATGTTAGTCAAAAGTCTATCTGCAATAGACTAGGTACAGGCCAGCAGGAGAAGGAAACTTACAGATAAGCAGAAACCGTGAACACTAAATCATGGCCTCATGGGAAAAGCGTCACTCGTCAGGACCGAAAAAAACCTGACATTTCTTTTCCACAGCTTTTTTTGTAGCACGTTTTGTGACTTTTTTTAATAAATATATAAATAAAAACGAAGGCGTCTGAATCTTGAGCAGGCGTTGAATGTGGAGTCTGTGCTGTGGAGAGAGTCGGTGGGTGGAGTGAGTAGGTGTGAACAGTGATGGACTGTGTAACACGGACACACTGGATGCTTTTGTACGGGCCAGGCATGAGTGGGCACCGGCTAAACTAGGGTTTAAGGAATGGAGGAAAGAGTGTGAAGTATATTTTGGACTGTGTCTAATAGAGCGGTAAAGAGTGAGTACAGACAGAAGGATGGCTTGGCTCTATATGGTCGTGTTTAGACAAAGTATTCTTGTTTTTGATAAACACATGCTGTCAATAAAGAGATGCAATAAAGCCACAAAGCTTTCTTTTTTATATTAATTTGAGGTTTAGTTTCAATTAAATTCAATTCAAGTTTGTTTGTACAGCACTTTTCACGATACAAATCATTGCAAAGCAACTCTACAGCAAATTAAGTTTCTACAATATTTAGTGGTAGTTTATCAGTGGTGACTGTCAGCTAATGTACATATGGCAGAAATGTACGGAAAAATCAATTAAAGATTTAATCAAACAGACTATGAACACTATTAACAGCTATTATTATATGATGCAATCAAACTTATAGCAAAATGTGGTAGTTCTGTATGTTGTTTCAGGGTTGGCATCATCTGAGGTCTTCTGAGGGGTTGGCATCATCTCTTCTCAGGTGTTCTGCATCCAGACTGAAGCTTGTGTAAATCCTAGTTACCCGTGGCAAAAACAGAGAAACAAATAGAGACATAATTAGCGTAGCTGCTGTTCCAACCAAGCAAAATTGATTTGTTTAACCCAAACTAAAGAATAATAATGTGCATTTGATCAGATATAACTGCAGTACAAGATTATGATATGCATTATTTGAATGCTTGGCCAAAGAGATGTGTCTTTAATCTAGATTTAAACAGAGAGAGTGCGTCTGAACCCCGAATGTTGTCAGGAAGGCTATTTTGTTGCTAGTTTGAAATTTATCGTAGCATATGTGGTGACAGATCTTTTCGGATAATGTGAACTGGTCATGTTGGCTACAATGTAAGACTGTCATGTTTGTCACCACTTTTGTACACTTCTTGTTTTTATAGACACGTGTTAAACCAAAGCCAGATGTTACGCAATCTATGCCCATAGATCATCTGCTTGTAGAGGAATGTCTCCTGGAGATCATCTTTATTCCGTTCCCCAATCCGTACGCTATAACGCTTCACAAAGATGTCTGTCAGGTCTCACCAGAAGGTTTCATTTGCGTCTGCTTTGCTCACTGCTGTAGGGCGTTTGTGTGGTGGACGTTTTGAACTCGCATGACCCAGCGATCTTTTGGAACACAATCTGCCTGGAGCTTTTATCTTGTTTTGAGGCTTGTGGCTAAGTGGGCCCCCATGACTCACATGGAGAAAGGAACCAAGTGGTACAAACCCAACCCTGTGATCCAGCGGAGAACGTCCTCTTTCCATCTGTGCTTTAAAAAAAAAAAAATCACAAGTCATCATATAAGAACTTTTAGCCAAGAAGCAAGTTTATGTAGCTTGAAATAACACAGCAGTTGTGGTACTCATTGACTATCTTGGATCTTATCATAGCTTTTAAAAGCAAAGTTCAAAATTCATGTTTATTTTTTTGCTTTAAAGTATTGGTTCATCCAAAAATGCCTGCATACAATGACAAAATACAATAACCATGGAATGAGAGTCCAAATAGGACATTTAAACAGCATAAAAATAGTGTAAATTAATTCTTTAGAGAAACAGTGGGTACGGAAAGTATTCAGACTCCCTTAAATTGTTCACTCTTTGTTATATTGCAGCCATTTGCTAAAATCATTTAAGTTAATTTTTTTTCCTCATTAATGTACACACAGCACCCCATATTGACAGAAATTTGTATGAGAAACATAACAAATGTTATACTACGGTTCAAAAGTTTGGGTTTAGTAAGTCTTGTGTGCTCAGCAAGGCTGCATTTATTTGCTCAAAAACACAGTAAAAACAGTAATACTGTGAAATTGTTACAACGTAAAATAACGGTTTTCTATTTGAATATATTTTAAAATGTAATATGTTCTTGTGATGGAAAGTTTAATTTTGAATGAACGAGGCATTTATATAGCACTTTCGTTGTGTATTGCTGTATCATTGTGCATTTTCAGCATCATTACTCCAGTCTTCAGTGTCACATGATCTTTCAGAAATCATTCAGTCATTTTAATATGCTGATTTGCTGCTTAAGAAACATTTTGTATAATCAATGTTGTTGCCTCATATTTTACATATTATAATTTTTTTTTCAGAATTATTTTATGAACAGAAACAGTATTAAGTAGTTTATCCCTTTAGTAAAAATGTCACATTGGCATCCATGCTGGTATTAATCTAAAAAATTAAGACTTTTCTGAAATTGAGTTTCCATGAAGTCCATTCTGTTCCTGCCTGTTTTAAATACTAAATTCCTATGCTTAAAATAATCTCTTCCCAATATGGTTTCCACTAAACATAGGCACCACATGAAGTTCAATGAGTTGGACTCTGCCAGCCTTCCTACAACATGATCTTGCTCACAAAGCAAAAGTGGCCTTTAGCTAGGCTGTTTTTTAGTGTTTCACTCAGTTGAAGGCACTAGCCAGCTCACAGGTAGCTGATATGGTCCTATGTGTGTTAAACTCTCCTGCCAACTTATGACAACCCTAGTTATTTTCAGATTTGTTGAATGATACCGTTTGTAGGTATGAGGGATCTGTTCCACAGTCCTTGTGCTCTGTAGTTTGATGAATTTGAATTTGTTGCACGTTTAGAGGTATGAGTTTATGCATCTATTGTGCTATATGTTAAGGAAGGATAATACAGACAACGCCTAAAAGCCAGGAAGGACCGGGGACGCCATGGTATGCCGTGACAGATCATTTAAAGTCAGCTTAGGGAGGACGTTTGTCCCAGATGTGGTTTACGAGAGTATCCCGACCTTGGTGGGGAAGGCAAGCCACTGACCATTTCCTTTGGAAACACGCACGTCCCCAGTGAAATGACCTGTGACTGCTCCGGCTCAGACTAACTATTTTTGGTTTGAATTTTAACATACCACAGAAAGCAGTCATCACGGTCTGAAGGTTCCACGACACTTCAGTGAAATTATGTGGTATGATGCCGCTAGGAAAGTTGTTTGACTAGGGCTTTGTTTTAGGTTTTTGGGGGGTGAAAAATTTCACATTACATTCTGTAGATCAGTTAAACTGCTGTTTTTTTTAAGGGTGCACAGTGAGTTTTGCATGCACACAAACCCTCACAGATGCATGTTTTCTTGAAGACATTTGCAATTCATTATCCCCTGAAGGGCACACATGACCTGAATGAAGCTGAATTGGCAGCCCTTCAGTCCACCGGTTCCTGAAGTCCACGCAGGATGGCTGGCGATTCTGCTGACGTTGCCTCTAGCTGATCTGTTACAGGGTCAGCCTTCATTGACAAAGCTGCCTTATAAAGACAAGAGCTTTTCCTTGTATTGCACCTTCATCAGAGATCACATGATTCTCAACTCAGTGATGTTTAAATCTTGCAGTATAAGAAGAAATGCCTGCTTGAATGTGATCTATACCTGAATTTCTTACTAATATAGCCTATCTGAGAGATTTTATTGCAAAACTTGAATTTCTTGATTTCTTCAACCATAAACAAAGTCCTTGTGCTGAATATCAATATTTTCCCTCTGCACCAGAGAGATTTTGTTTATACAAGCTAATTGATCCCTGTAGGGAATATTGCAATGCTTGCCAGCATGTGTTTAACCTTTTTTGACATTTTAAAACCTGTTCGTACCAAAAAATTAAAGCAATAAAGCAATGCCAATGAACTGCCTTCTTTTTGCAGGCTGTTTTTTTTAAATAATATTTATATATTTTATAATATATTTTTATAAAGTTTAAACAAAAAGGCAATTTTTTTCATACTTGGTGTCATATGTTTGCACTGGAGTTCATGCAAACAGGCCTTAAAGGGGTCCTATTATGCTTTCACTTTTTCAACTTTAGTTAGTCTATAATGTTGCTGTTTGAGCATAAAAAAGATCTGCAAAGTTACAAAGCTCAAAGTCCAGTTCAAAAGGAGATATTTTATTTAACAGAAATCACTTTTCAAAAACTACAACAAACGACTCGTTTGGACTACAACACATATTTTCCGGGATTTCTGATATCACAAATGTTGACGAATGCAGGCCTTCTGTAGCGAATCGATGCGTGTTTGTAAGAAAAATATCCATATTCCAAACGTAATAATCAATTTAATCTAGCTTGCACTCACTGTTGTACACTGGAAGCAGTTCTGGGCGGATGACGTATGAGGTCAGTGCTGCACATGCACCAGTGAGTCTCGTGAAAACAAACATTTGTTAACAGGATCAAAGGAAGTAAAGTTTCCTTACTTTAGCAAAGGAAAACCAGTCTCCTCTTGGCTTATATCGAAATCCTCTGACATTCTTCTTTACAAATCCTCGTTTTGTACTTCTAATTAGTGACCGTTGTTTTGTTTTGATCGCTCCCCTGCAGTTCCGCGTGCGTCACTTCTGAGCGGCGCATGCGCAAAGCCGACCTCCATACGTCATCCGCAAGCTACATTAACGTGATTATTACGTTTTGAATATGGATATTTTTACAAAAATGCATCGATTCGCTACAGAAGGCCTTTGTTCACCCCCCCAGAGCCGTGAGACACTTTTTTTTAATTTATTTTTTATGGATGGGTGCATTTTTATTAAGTGCTTTTGGACTGATGCATGCAACACCCCCTGAGTGCCATGAAACAGCTTGAAAGATCAAAGACAATTTTTAATACAACTCCAACTGGATTTGTCTGAAAGAAGAAAGTCATATACACCTAGAATGACTTGAGGG
>NW_015505402.1:701272-712268 GCF_001515645.1 Sinocyclocheilus grahami
TTTGTAGCAATAGCCAAAAATACATTGTATGGGTCAAAATGATTGATTTTTCTTTTATGCCAAAAATCATTAGGATATTAAGTAAAGATCACGTTCCATTAAGATATTTTGTAAATTTTCTACAGTAAATGTATCAAAACTTACTTTTTGATTGGTAATATGCATTGCTAAGAACTTCATTTGGACAACTTTAAAGGCGATTTTCTCAATATTTTGATTTGTTTGCACCCTCAGATTCCATATTTTCAAATAGTTGTATCTCTGCCAAATATTGTCCTATCGTAACAAACCACATACATCAATGGAAAGCTTATTTATTCAGCTTTCGGATTATGTATAAATCTCAATTTTGAAAAATTGACCCATATGACTGGTTTTGTGGTCCAGGGTCACATATAATGATTTTTTTTACTGAGATTGTCTTCTCCCAGTTGCGAAGCCTAGTTGGATGAAATTCTGGTGCAACATTGTCATGTGGAGGGTTTGTGAAAGCAAGCACAGTTTGCAAAACCTTTCCCTGAAAACTATTGTATCAAAGTACCAGAATTTTAGGCTATCTCTAGTGCATACTCTACTATGAGTGGCTGTCATTTTGTATGTGCGAGTGTGATCAAGGTGTGCTGCATCTGTGTGAATGGTCGTCTTTGTCCACAGAATGGCCTCTTTTAAGCATCATATCACAGACAGCAGTGAGTGCTTGTTAACTAAGGTTTCATTCTTTGGGCCTCTCTCTCATTCTGAATGAATATATTGTGACTGACCCGTGGTCAGAAAAACTCAATGGAGAATCTGAGATTGAAACAGAGCGCTGTTAATGCTGCTCCAATGCGCTTTCTGTCCTCGTTAGCTCTCTTCATACGACGAGCTTCCATGCAGGGAAATGAAATTGTGGCTAAGCGAAAAATTTTTCCATTGAGGAAAACGTGGAAAAGTTTATTGCTCTTGAGCAAACACGATTTTGACCGTTTAAGGTGATGAGGACGCCAGCTAGGTGCTGTTCCTCTTGAGGTTGTGTGCAAAGGCTTGGTTTTATGTTGAGTTATGGACTCTTTTCTAATGGCACAAGCAAGTGGAAAATATGTGATTGCTGAAGGAAACGTGCAGTCTCTCCGTCAGTGATAAAGACCATCTTTGTGTGATTAAGAAGTTTAATGGGGATCATACATTATACTGGCAAGAACAGTGAAGAACCTTTTTGTATTAGATGCACAGATGTGAGTGTGCTTGAATGTTTTAATCTGGTTTCAGGGAGACTTGATTTGTATATGATATTTTATCTATTTTATAAAGAAAAAAAGTAAATACTAATAAAAATATGGAATTATATAATCAATATAAATATAAAATAAACTTTTTTGTTTGTTTGTTTTTCTTTAGGTACTTCACCAAAAATATAATTTTAGTTCACTAATGTTCTTCTGAAATGTTCTCAAGGTAAATACTACATGGTGTATCATTTAGTCATTAAAGGGATAGTTCACCCAAAAATGAAAATTTGATGTTTATCTGCTTACCGCCAGGGCATCCAAGATGTAGGTGACTTTGTTTCTTCAGTAGAACACAAACGAAGATTTTTAACTCAAACCGTTGCTGAGCGCGTCCTCGACAGCTGGCGCGTGACGCGTTGTCGTCTTCTTGCTTTACAGCGGATCGCAGACTTATAAGTGCATTACCGCCAAGTCATTTAAAAAGGTTTAAGTCTGTTATTTCTATCTTTTGCAGTAGTGTGCCAGTAGAAAATATCAGTTTACATTTCCAATAGGGCTGGGAGATATGGGAAAAAAAAATAAAACCTTGATTTTTTTCAGAACGTTTGACCAATTCTTGATTTTTTCACGCAGACTTATAAGTGCATTACTGCGACCTCTCTCTCAAATGGACCATTGATACTCCTAATTGAGATTGTAGCTAGAGTGTCAATGGTCCATTTGAGAGATAGGTGGTGGTAATGCACTTATAAGTCTGTGATCCGCCGTAAAGCAAGAAGACGACGACGACCCATCACGCGCCGGCTGTCGAGGACGCGCTTAGGACAGTTCAGACATTGCAGTGCATCAGAGGTAAACATCAAATTTCGTTTTTGGGTGAACTATCCCTTTAAATACTGTGGTATAAAATTCATTCAAGACAGGGTAAAATACCCATAATACCTGATACAATAATAATCTGATACAAATTTAAAGCTGCTAAGTTGGTTGTAAGTATTGAACTTTTTACTTAATTATTTCTAATTGTAATAATGTATGATTTTGATATCACTCAGACCTTGTAGTGCATTATAAAAGTATAAAAAAAAAAACACAAACTACCTCCTAGCTCAGCCCGCCTTTTTATCTCCATTTTGCCCCCGGATGCATTTCTAATATTCAAACAAAGTTTGTTTTTCACTTCATTAACTAAAGAATGTTGTTTTTTCCCCATTTTTCTTACAAGAGAACAGAAAATTATGGGGAAAAGAGAGGGTTTGGAAATCTTTTGGAGCTAGATTCGTACAGAATTGACTTAATTGTGTGCTAATTGCTAGGGCACAACTCCAACCTAACTAGTCTAAAAGTGGTATGCTATTGTTTGGCAATGTTTTGAATACATATAGCCGATAACAATAGATTAATCTGATTCAGACAGTAACAAGCAGTTAAATTAATTAAACGCTGCCTATTGTGGTTTCCACCAAGTATAACAGTTGCTTTTAAAGTGGCTGGAAAATTGGCTAGGTGGTGAAGTTTTATCCCAAGAATATACAGAATGGTGAAATCAGCTTGATCTGTAACTCTTATGAGGAATTAAAGAAGGGAAAAACTAATTTCACACTCTTTTTACATTGGCAACTGGTTTGTTTGGCGGCCTGCCTGACTTTTAAAAGGGGTTTACACTCAAACGCCTGTAATTATAGAGTTAGAGAACTGTTCTTCCAAAGTTTGTCTCGTTTCTGCTCTCTTTATTTGACACTGGTTGATTGACACCAGAGACATTTGAAAGTTTAATGTCTTAACCCCCAGCAGGTAACGTGTTGAGATCTTGTGTGTAAAATGTCGTGGCAGTAATGAGACTTACTGAGCGTCAGCCCGAGGCGTCAGGGTGTGACGTCCCACCTCCCCAGCCGAATCAGTTGACTTCAGAACATCAACAGAGACCAGTTTGTGGCAGTAGTGGCTGTGCTGAAGATCACGCAACACGCAAACAGCAACAAAAAGACCAGTGAGGTGCATGAAATGACATGTCTAGTCCTGCTGGAGGAACAGTCAGATTTTAGAGCGCACACATTTGCTGCCCCCGGCTAAAGACCTGGGAAACACTTACCAGGAAGTACAGTGACAGAGATGTAGTTACATGAAGAACTTTAATGGAAAAAAAGAGAACAGTATCAAGGATTGACTTCAGTTAGGATTATAGAATTAACTTCAGTGATAATGCGAGAGATAATAGACAGGTGTTTTCACACTCAGTCATTGGTGTCTCAAAGTGTAAATTTTGACTGCTGTAAATGCTCTGAACATTGGACTTTTAACTTGCAATATGCATGCAAGGTTCACTTTCTTTTTTTATTGTATGTTATAAAATATGTATATTATATAATATACTGTATGTGTACATTACAATGATAATGTACCTCAATGATCAGGTTTTTAGGGAAATTTCAGTTGACAGCATTTCTTCAAATTTGGCAATTACACAGAAATGTAAATGTTTTTAAAATATTTAAAATGAATAAAGAAATTAGTTTTTTAATTTAAATGTTACTGTAATATAGTATCATTTTAATATTAAATAAAATTATTATATTTGTGTAAATGCAAAGTGGAGTGAGACTCTTTCAAAGCCAATGGGACAATTTAAATGCTGGCAGAATTGTGTTACTTTACACTTTTATGGTTCAATGAAATGTTTGGTTACTTGAAGAGGACTCAAATAATGAAAGAATGAAACCGAAAGCAAAGCGCATATTAACGGCAGGTGAATGGCAAGTTTTTCAGCCAATAAGATGAGTCGTGCTGTGCATAATTTGCATATTGCATCAGCTACATCCTGCACAAACACAGTCAGCAGTCCAGTATAAAGTATATCTGATTAAACTGTTTAATGGCAGCATTAAGACACAAGTCTTAAGTTTGCACAGTCTAAACGCAGTTTACGTTAATATTTCAGTCACTGTTGACTCACAGGGTCGATTATGTTAATAGCAATTATGTTATTTCAGAGTTTCCGACTCATTAGATAATGTGACCTTTTATGTGCTTATGGGTGGGTGGGTTAAAGGATGTATCATTGCGATGTAATACATAATCTAACTAGTTTATCGGCTTTTGTAATCAGTATTATTCAGATAGTAATTTATCATAGAGGCTGTAAGTAAGCCAGTCTAGTCTATGCCTTTCCCAGATGTTTACCTTAACTGTTAGCAAGTGAGTAGTTGGATTGTCTCAGATCAGTGATTAAATAAAGCTTTTTTTTTTTGGCTGTGCTTCTCAGCTGTACATGTGCTAGCCCAAAAATGTAGCATATTTGGCCTAAAAATGGGCTGCCTTTCCTGATTGTGAGAGATTGATTGATTGATTGTTTTTCACTATTTTCCTTACCTAGAAGTAGAATGATTTGAAAAGGATTCATTGTGAATCCATAGCAGTCATTTTAAACACACTGGATTGGTAAATAAATTCATTTTAGCTAGATGAAGAAAATAAAATAGCTTCCAGAGTGCATTGCTTTGTTAATCCTAATAGGATCGATTTAGTTTTGAGCACTAATCTTGCTGTGCTAACCACAGATAATGAGTGCATAGACTTGAGGAGTTGTGGAAGAGCTGGTTTTTCTGGCACCCTTTCTGTAGAAAGGGGTTTGTGTGAGCAGTCTCTTGATGAATGTGCAGTGCTGTCACTGCATGCTGGAGGCTTTCCTGCAGTGATGCATTAGTGTGATTATGCATAAGCTAAGTAATTGACTTGTTTAAAACTTTGGGGCCGCAGCACTAATTCCTCAAAGCATTAAAGAGGTTTATAGTTTGATACTTCACATATATATATAGCAGCTCTATTCCTCTTGTTTTAATTCTTTAAATAAATTCCCTAAATGTTTGTATTTAGAGAGGAAATGCTACTCGGTCAAGATGTCTATATGTGTCCTGTCCTCCCTTCTTCTGGGTCAGAATGACCTGATGCAGGTACAAGGCCTGTGCTGAAGGAAACTAGGTCAAATGTGCTTCAAGTCATTCTGTTACAGATCGTGAGTGCAGTAACGTAATTACCCACCTCAGTGGAATGAAATTTCTGCCATTATGTACTCACCTTCATGTCATTCCAAACCTGTATGACTGACTTTCCTTCCTCTGTGGAAGAACGTTTGCCTATTTTCCATGCTCTTTTCCATGCCATTACAGTGCAACTGACTCTTTCAAGCCTCAAAAAGCATGCAAAAGCATCATAAAAATAGCCCATATTACTTGTTCACTAAGTTTTCTGAAGCCATATGATGCTGTTAGCAAACCATTCTTTTAGTTGGATCATATCAATGAATCAGTTGATAGAAAGTAAGTCGTACAGGTTTAGAACGACGTGAGGGTGAGAAATGATGATAGAAGCTTCTTTTTTGAGCAAACAATTCCTTTAATCTTCAATAATGAGAAATCTGCGTTGCTTCATTTGAACCACACATTCCTGTGAAAGATAGGAGGAGTTATGTTGCAAACTGTCTGAGACATGTTACAAAATGAAGCCCATTCAGCCACTAATTAAAGAAAGAGAGAGGGAAAGACAGGATTAAAGAGAAGCGAGAAGAGAACAGTGTGATGAAACTGTTATTTCAGGCAACATGTTTTTCCTCTTGCATCACAGCTTCTGATGGTGCTCAGAATGGAAGATTGGGAGATTAAAGACACTGATATTAATTTCCTCTTCTTTTTTTTTTTTCCTCCAGGAGCGACGAAAGAGATCGGATCAGCTTTGACCAGGATGTGTATGAGACACAAAAGCATTGAGAACAAGCTCAAACTGTTCACCACGTACGACTGTTTAATTGTCTCGTTTTTCATAAGCTCATTAGTTGAATTGGTAATAAATATGATGTATTATACAACGCATTAACTGTATGGAGGACTTCAACCTGTGTGTGTGTGTGTGTGTGTGTGTGTGTGTGTGCAGGGCTCTCATGGATAACTTGATCACTCCTCTGGAACTGAAAATTGAAGAGTGGAAAAAGGTTGCCAGTCAGCTGGATAAAGACCATGCCAAAGGTATTTTCCTTTGCCTCTCCTTCCCTATATGATATAATCAGAATTCAACAGGTTTAGTATTTAATCTTTGTGTGGAAAAAGGTCCTGTACGGCAGGACGTAAAGTATTGTTTTAATCCTTTAATGGAGGTTTTTCAAACTAAGTGGGTTGATTTTAAAGGTAGCGTTCACCTGAAAATGAAAAATTTATATTCAAGCAGAATAAAAACAACTAGAAGAACAGACTGTTCCATACAGAGTGTTCAAACTTGATCTATTAACAATATACAAAAACCATTTAATTGTTAATTCAAATGTTAATGGAATCCAGTATTTCTTTATCCTTTTGAGATGAGTTAATTATACTATGAAACTGTTTACATAGAAGTCTTAAGAGTGCAGTAACAAAGAGGAAAATGGCCTTAAAAACTGAGTTATGATAGTTATTGGCACAAAAAAAACTTGACATCAGTGCAAAAAAAAAAGGTATATCACCACCCATTTAAGAATATCACTGCCGGAAAACCTGTCCTATTAGCTGCACACTGTTAATTATTAAATGCTCTTAACTCTCTTGGAGTCCCTCATACAGTTATATTAGAGCTCTCCAACACGTCTGTCTGAGGTTGCTAAGGGGTCGTTTCATTTGACATCATTATGAATCATTTATTAGCAGTGCTTGCTAAGGCAGGCAACGTTGTTATTGTTGCTGTTATTTAAGATTAGGGATTTGAACCACTGCCTTTATTAACATTTAGCTTTTGCTTCCACTGCAGAGGCTAATGTTCTTCTTTCCCTGCCTTTGTTGTTGTTTCTAGAATATAAGAAAGCACGAGCAGAGATCAAGAAGAAATCTTCAGATACAATTAAACTGCAGAAGAAGGTTAAAAAAGGTAAGAACTGATGCTTATCATTGAACGAATGTCACTGAGGGTGAACACCTTGGGTAAATACTGTCTTAATTATGTTCTGTGAGTTGCAACATATGAAGTCCTGTTGTCTTGTTACACACTCACACACTCTTTCTCAAATTACTGCTTTAGATCTCTTTGCCTAAACACAATAGGACATAACAGACTGTTCCATACAGAGTGTTCAAACTTGATCTATTAACAATATACAAAAACCATTTAATTGTTAATTCAAATGTTAATGGAATCCAGTATTTCTTTATCCTTTTGAGATGAGTTAATTATACTATGAAACTGTTTACATAGAAGTCTTAAGAGTGCAGTAACAAAGAGGAAAATGGCCTTAAAAACTGAGTTATGATAGTTATTGGCACAAAAAAAACTTGACATCAGTGCAAAAAAAAAAAGGTATATCACCACCCATTTAAGAATATCACTGCCGGAAAACCTGTCCTATTAGCTGCACACTGTTAATTATTAAATGCTCTTAACTCTCTGGGAGTCCCTCATACAGTTATATTAGAGCTCTCCAACACGTCTGTCTGAGGTTGCTAAGGGGTCGTTTCATTTGACATCATTATGAATCATTTATTAGCAGTGCTTGCTAAGGCAGGCAACGTTGTTATTGTTGCTGTTATTTAAGATTAGGGATTTGAACCACTGCCTTTATTAACATTTAGCTTTTGCTTCCACTGCAGAGGCTAATGTTCTTCTTTCCCTGCCTTTGTTGTTGTTTCTAGAATATAAGAAAGCACGAGCAGAGATCAAGAAGAAATCTTCAGATACAATTAAACTGCAGAAGAAGGTTAAAAAAGGTAAGAACTGATGCTTATCATTGAACGAATGTCACTGAGGGTGAACACCTTGGGTAAATACTGTCTTAATTATGTTCTGTGAGTTGCAACATATGAAGTCCTGTTGTCTTGTTACACACTCACACACTCTTTCTCAAATTACTGCTTTAGATCTCTTTGCCTAAACACAATAGGACATGCCCGTGACTTCTGCTGGCGCCACTCCCTGTGTTGTCATGGCATCAACCTTGGCCATCTTGCCCCTGGTCATAATGCGCTTTGAACTGAATGTTCAATTGAAATAGTCCTTCAGTGTTTATTTTTACAGCTTGACCAAAAAACTAGATCTACATGAAAATAAATCAAGTACTGAATGACGAGGCCATGGTTTCACCAACAGAACCTAATACAGTTTTTTAGAGAACTTCACAACGCCTATAAAAGATCATATGCAGATCATATTTCCCCCCAAAATATTAAATTATATTTTGCATAAAGAAATAAAGCTTGTTTGTGGAATCATTAAGATGTTATTTTCATAACAGTTAAGCACATTCATCCCCAAATTCTCATTATTGTTTTGCATTACTGTAAAAAAAATTATATTGTATTTATACAACATGGGAGTATTTACTTTGTACAGTCTTTATATTGTTTAAAATAAAAATTGTATTGCAAATATTGCAAGAATTACCAAAAAAATCAAAACACTGAAGTTATTTTTGCATTAATTATATAGTATCATAGTATTTATTAATATTTTGAATCAGCTTTTTATTTGTTTATATTTTTAGTTTTAACAAATTCATGTATTTTTTAATCCTTTTTTATAATAATTAAGTAATTTAGTATCTACACTTGTATTATTTAATTTTAATTTCTGTCTAGGTTTTAATCTAGTGTTCTGAATTATTTTTAATAGGTTTGGTTTTTATTACCAATAAAAATATTGAGTAAAGCGTGCTATTGTAATGAGAATTTGGGGAGGTGGGAGTATGTATAATTTTCATGGCAGTAATATTGCAATGCAAAAAAATATTGGATAAATAACATTTCTTTTTTTCTTTTTTTTTTTTACAAAATATAAATACTTTCATTTGATTTTAGTTTGAATCATGGTTTAGATGTGACATTAAGCTTTTTGTATTAAATGATTAACAAAGACTTTAAATAAGATTTGAATACTGTTGTGTTGGAATAATTTTGAGAGTGTTGGGATGAAGCGAGTTTAAGATGGAGGAAGAGACGTGAGAGATAAATGGAGCCGTGATGAATTGAATACATGGAACAGAGGCAGCGAGAGAGATAAATGCTTATGCAGATGTGTTCTGTCACTATGGTGGGTGTCGTCTGCTTCAGCCGTGTGTGCATGTGTGTGGGCACTGACTCTTCACTTCTGCTCTGGTCTGTTTGAGGGGTCAACACTCCCGCTGCTCTATATTCTGCATCCACCCTCATGCAAACGCTTACTCAACATTTCCAGAGGATGTGCTAAAATGACTTTTGCATTTTCTGTGTGCTCGTACATAAAACCCCTGATCGAACTCCATTTTATGATTTATAAGCTTTCTGGTGCCAAGGACCCTCAAGTATGATAATCTCCTTTCCGAGGAGCCCCTTCCTAATAAATAATGACAGCTATACAGGTGCATCTCAATAAATTAGAATGTCATGGAAAAGTTCATTTATTTCAGTAATTCAACTCAAATTGTGAAACTCGTGTATTAAATAAATTCAATGCACACAGACTGAAGTAGTTAAGTCTTTGGTTCTTTTAATTGTGATGATTTTGGCTCACATTTAACAAAAACCCACCAATTCACTATCTCGTATATACAAAGTTTGGGGTTAGTAAGATTTAAGAAATAAATGAATACGTTTGGATTAAATTGATCAAAAGTGACAGTAAAGACATTACAGTGTCACAAAAGATTAATATTTCTAATAAATGCTGCTGTTTTGAACTCTATTCAAACAATTCAGAATAAAAAATCAAGGTTTCCACAAAAATATTAAGTAGCACAAGTTTTCAACATTAAAAATAAGAAATGTTTCGAAATCGGCATATTAGAATGATTTCTGAAGAATCATGTGACACTGGAGGGACTATATGGAGGGACTTTTTGTTTTGTTTTGTTTTGTTGTGAAGGTGGTTGGAATGTGATTGTATGCATTTTTAAGGGGGAAAACTAGCATTTGAGGAAATGAGCAGTTTTTGTCTGAACATTGTCACCAGAATAGCTCATAGCTCAAGGCCACACAAACTCTCTAAGAGGAAAGAGATCCCCCATCCTTCCTTCCATTGGCATGTCATCTTTCCCAACATTGGGAAAACACCCTGTGGTCATACACTCCCTTTCATATGGAAGGGTTCTGCTGCTTCTGCCCAATCTGCCTTGTCTTGTATTTAGGAGTAATATGACCTCAGATCCAGGTTGTCTTTTGGTTTTATCAGCCACTTACTGATTATGAAAACTAAAGGGGACTCTGTATAATAAGGCTGGATGCATTTCTTTGGGGAGATCTTGTTGGAATTCATTAGTAGTTCTCCGGCAGACTGATTGTATCTCTGTTTCGATGCGATCAGTGTTCTATATTTGCATTTTCTACCCCATCTTATTTTGCATTTCCAAATAACTAGTACCCTAGTTTGGTTTACTCACCAAAGCTAATCTCTACTTGGAATTTTACCACATGCATGCATAAAAAAAAATGTTACGGTTCCAATAAAAATCATTACTGTTATCTGTTGTACCTCCCACTAAGAGAGCCTTTTAGTGTGATGTTAGTCATCTGCAGCTGTATGAGGAAAACCTGGCCTTGTCCTGACAGTCTGAATCACAAGATGAAGTGTTAGCATAAGTGATTCAGAGGCTAGTGCTTTTATATCACCACAGCACATCCATAAACCCCTCCTAGCGTTGTCTGATTTACTGCCATAACTCTCACAGATGGTGAGACAATGAAAATAAATATGGCGCCTAGACCTATGATGCGTCTCGGAGTGCACATTCATCATTATATCTTGCATTTGTGTTACTCTGAGGTCTACGGGGGCAGACCGCTCTGAAGACTTGGACCAGTCTG
>NW_015505402.1:721942-748330 GCF_001515645.1 Sinocyclocheilus grahami
CGTGGAAAAGTTCAACTCAAATTGTGAAACTCGTGTATTAAATCAATTCAGTGCACACAGACTGAAGTAGTTTAAGTCTTTGGTTCTTTTAATTGTGATGATTTTGGCTCACATTTAACAAAAACCCACCAATTCACTATCTCAACAAATTAGAATACTTCATAAGACCAATAAAAAAACATTTTTAGTGAATTGTTGGCCTTCTGGAAAGTATGTTCATTTACTGTACATGTACTCAATACTTGGTAGGGGCTCCTTTTGCTTTAATTACTGCCTCAATTCGGCGTGGCATGGAGGTGATCAGTTTGTGGCACTGCTGAGGTGGTATGGAAGCCCAGGTTTCTTTGACAGTGGCCTTCAGCTCATCTGCATTTTTTGGTCTCTTGTTTCTCATTTTCCTCTTGACAATACCCCATAGATTCTCTATGGGGTTCAGGTCTGGTGAGTTTGCTGGCCAGTCAAGCACACCAACACCATGGTCATTTAACCAACTTTTGGTGCTTTTGGCAGTGTGGGCAGGTGCCAAATCCTGCTGGAAAATGAAATCAGCATCTTCAAAAAGCTGGTCAGCAGAAGGAAGCATGAAGTGCTCCAAAATTTCTTGGTAAACGGGTGCAGTGACGTTGGTTTTCAAAAAACACAATGGACCAACACCAGCAGATGACATTGCACCCCAAATCATCACAGACTGTGGAAACTTAACACTGGACTTCAAGCAACTTGGGCTATGAGCTTCTCCACCCTTCCTCCAGACTCTAGGACCTTGGTTTCCAAATGAAATACAAAACTTGCTCTCATCTGAAAAGAGGACTTTGGACCACAGTCCAGTTCTTCTCCTTAGCCCAGGTAAGACGCCTCTGACGTTGTTTGTGGTTCAGGAGTGGCTTAACAAGAGGAATACGACAACTGTAGCCAAATTCCTTGACATGTCTGTGTGTGGTGGCTCTTGATGCCTTGACCCCAGCCTCAGTCCATTCCTTGTGAAGTTCACTCAAATTCTTGAATCGATTTTGCTTGACAATCCTCATAAGGCTGTGGTTCTCTCGGTTGGTTGTGCATCTTTTTCTTCTACACTTTTTCCTTCCACTCAACTTTCTGTTAACATGCTTGGATACAGCACTCTGTGAACAGCCAGCTTCTTTGGCAATTAATGTTTGTGGCTTACCCTCCTTGTGAAGGGAGACAATGATTGTCTTCTGGACAACTTTCAGATCAGCAGTCTTCCCCATGATTGTGTAGCCTAGTGAACCAAACTGAGAGACCATTTTGAAGGCTCAGGAAACCTTTGCAGGTGTTTTGAGTTGATTAGCTGATTGGCATGTCACCATATTCTAATTTGTTGAGATAGTGAATTAGTGGGTTTTTGTTAAATGTGAGCCAAAATCATCCAAATTAAAAGAACCAAAGGCTTAAACTACTTCAGTCTGTGTGCATTGAATTTATTTAATACACGAATTTCACAACTTGTTGAATTACTGAAATAAATGAACTTTTCCACGACATTCTAATTTATTGAGATGCACCTGTATATAGCTGTATATACAAAGTTTGGGGTTAGTAAGATTTAAGAAATAAATGAATACGTTTGGATTAAATTGATCAAAAGTGACAGTAAAGACATTACAGTGTCACAAAAGATTAATATTTCTAATAAATGCTGCTGTTTTGAACTCTATTCAAACAATTCAGAATAAAAAATCAAGGTTTCCACAAAAATATTAAGTAGCACAAGTTTTCAACATTAAAAATAAGAAATGTTTCGAAATCGGCATATTAGAATGATTTCTGAAGAATCATGTGACACTGGAGGGACTATATGGAGGGACTTTTTGTTTTGTTTTGTTTTGTTTTGTTGTGAAGGTGGTTGGAATGTGATTGTATGCATTTTTAAGGGGGAGAACTAGCATTTGAGGAAATGAGCAGTTTTTGTCTGAACATTGTCACCAGAATAGCTCATAGCTCAAGGCCACACAAACTCTCTAAGAGGAAAGAGATCCCCCATCCTTCCTTCCATTGGCATGTCATCTTTCCCAACATTGGGAAAACACCCTGTGGTCATACACTCCCTTTCATATGGAAGGGTTCTGCTGCTTCTGCCCAATCTGCCTTGTCTTGTATTTAGGAGTAATATGACCTCAGATCCAGTTTGTCTTTTGGTTTTATCAGCCACTTACTGATTATGAAAACTAAAGGGGACTCTGTATAATAAGGCTGGATGCATTTCTTTGGGGAGATCTTGTTGGAATTCATTAGTAGTTCTCCGGCAGACTGATTGTATCTCTGTTTCGATGCGATCAGTGTTCTATATTTGCATTTTCTACCCCATCTTATTTTGCATTTCCAAATAACTAGTACCCTAGTTTGGTTTACTCACCAAAGCTAATCTCTACTTGGAATTTTACCACATGCATGCATAAAAAAAAATGTTACGGTTCCAATAAAAATCATTACTGTTATCTGTTGTACCTCCCACTAAGAGAGCCTTTTAGTGTGATGTTAGTCATCTGCAGCTGTATGAGGAAAACCTGGCCTTGTCCTGACAGTCTGAATCACAAGATGAAGTGTTAGCATAAGTGATTCAGAGGCTAGTGCTTTTATATCACCACAGCACATCCATAAACCCCTCCTAGCGTTGTCTGATTTACTGCCATAACTCTCACAGATGGTGAGACAATGAAAATAAATATGGCGCCTAGACCTATGATGCGTCTCGGAGTGCACATTCATCATTATATCTTGCATTTGTGTTACTCTGAGGTCTACGGGGGCAGACCGCTCTGAAGACTTGGACCAGTCTGCGAGGGGATTGTGAAGAAAAAGAGCACTGGATCTGAATTATTATGCACATTAGTATTCCAATGCCGTTGCTGCTGTGTTTGAGATGGTTTGAAGATCCTGTGCTCTGGACTTTCTGGCGTCTGAATTAACTACATCTTTAGAAATGAATTAAATAGTTTTAAAGGTCTAGAATTTGTTTGTATTTCATCTCATATTTAATACATGGATAAATGATTTCCTCTTTTTATTTGTCTGTTATTTAGACCTAGTATGCTAAATTATATACAGGCCAGGTATATTCACATGTTGCTGTGCACTCGTTTAAAAATGAAATCCTCGGGGGCCCTTAGTCACAGATCCAGTGCAGTAACACCTACTAGGTGGAGGCTAACCACCATCATCATCATCATCATCAGTAAGGTTCCTTTGCCCTACTTCTCCCAGAAAACCTGCACACCTGCCTCCTCCTGCATGTGTTTATGGAGAGAAGGTGTCTGCTCATGACATCATAGCTTCCAACCGCTCGGGATTTCTAGACCTCAGGGAATGTCTCTGTGGCGCACACACCTTTGTCTGAATGGCTCTGGGTTATTTTCCCATCACCTCCCTTTTCTGTTTTTAAATTGGGTTTGTTTTGTGTTTAAATGGCTCAAATGAACTAAACACTAAAGCTGTGTTACTTTTCTAAAATGTGCATGGGTCATTCCACTTGGTTCTACTTTATATAAAATGCATAATTTCCCATAGATTATAGATAATTACCATTTTAACTCTTTCCCCGCCATTGACGAGTTATCTCGTCTTTTACAAGAAAACGCTTCCCCTTCCAAAGACGAGTTTTTACGGCTTTCCGTGTTTTCACTGTTGTACACTCGGGGGCGCTATTACGCATCTTCAGAACGAGTACAAAACCTACCGAACAAAAACACACGTAAACAGGACGGAGAAACGAGCAATCTTTTATGTAAACAGATTCATATGAAAAATAATGCGATCATCAGCAATAGACAGCATATAAATGAAAACTGCATAATGTTACGGAGTAAAATGTTGATCCAGGAAGTGGTATATGTCTGTAAGCTTTGGAGGTGTTGATGGAAGCGATTTACTGGATTTATGCTTTGATAATCGTACTGAATATTATCCAGATGTAGTTTTTGATAAAAATGTGATTTTTGCTCAGAATTATGCATTTTTATGAAACCTAACTATATTCAAGTGTTGATAAAAAAAAAGGATGATTTAAGCTAGAATCAAAATTTTTTTTAACATTTTGTTTAAAAGTAGAGGCTCTGATCTTTATTTTATTTTTGCTCAGAATTATGCATTTTTATGAAACCTAACTATATTCAAGTGTTGATAAAAAAAAAGGATGATTTAAGCTAGAATCAAAAAATTTTTTAACATTTTGTTTAAAAGTAGAGGCTCTGATCTTTATTTTGGTGTATTGCATATTCAAATATTTATACATCAAAATATACTGGAGGCCATCAAATTTTTAGAGGAAATCATCAAAATCGCTGGTGGTGGCTGGCAAATTTTTTCAAAAATGCTGGCGGGGAAAGAGTTAAAATAAGATTATTTATGAAATAATATTTGTTGTATATTAATAAATAAATAATTCATTTATACATTTTTTCATAAGAAGATTTGGGTGGTACTTGCCAGTGCAAAACTCTTCATGATGCTGGTGTGTTTTAGGTGGTTGTCAGGGTGTTGCTATGAGGTTGTTTAGGCGGTGTCCGAGTAGCTGACTCAAAGCAACTCATTTATGGTTGTGGTGTATCACCTGCTGAATATTTTTGCTGACCTGAAGTCGTCTTAGCGGTGTCTAGTACATTGCTATGCTGTTTCTAGGGTGATGTTTAATGTGTTCTGAGGGGTTGTTGTCACTCTTTTCACATTTCTCTTGGGGTGTATTCTGTTAACATGAAACAGGCTCCTGTAACATATTTCAGATAGGCCGTGGGATTTATCAACAGACTTACTGACCTTTGCCCTTTAAACTGAAGATGACCCCAGCCCTATAAGCTGTCCTACCCAACCAGGTTTCTTTCAGCCTTCACTGCAAGCTGTGTTTGAAGTTGTAATGGTCTAAGAGCATCTAAACACACATCCGGTGACACAATCCAGCACAAGGTCAATGTACTCGAGCACCAGGGATCACGTCTCTGCCTGGAAGGTCAAAGGACTTAACTGAGTTCCGCAACACTGACGAGTATTTGCAGAGGTTGTTTAGATTTACTGTGCTGTGGCACTTGTGCAACACTTGTGGATCTGATTCTGTTATTTAATTAAAATGCAATCTAGACTCAAGAGGTGTTCTCTAAATGCTAATGAACCTTATTGTGAGGATTAGTTAAGGTTTCCTTAGCTAAAATATGGTGAATTGAAATTTTAGAAATGTCCCATTCTCAGGTGTATTTGTTACCAGTGACAATTATAGTTTTTTTTCCCCTACTACTTAAAAGTGTCTAGTGGGTCACTGAGATGAAGTAGTATTCACCAGGTCAAGTGATCTTAACATGCCAGCATATCATTGTAGTATTTAATGTGAGCGAACATCATTATAAACGTGTCTGAAGAAACTTGCAGTGCCTGTGAAAGTAACCGTACATCTGTCTTGCATGGCAGCTTGGAGTGCAGAAGAACAGGTGTCACAAAGCACACCTGAGGTTATTGTTAGCAGTGGGGACGATGGGATCAGTGTGTATGCGTCTGAATGTCCTGCACAAGCTGTCAGAATGCTCTTCTGTTGGATGGAATGTTGAAAATGTAGCTGTGTGTATTTTTGAGACTGAGAAGAGCTGCAAATCGTCCATAAACGCATATATAAAGGTTCTGAAAGGTGGTTTTTGGAGTGATGCCATAAAGAAAACATTTTTGGTTCCCCAAAGAACCTTTCAGTAAACAGTTCTTAAAATAACCATGAAGCGTGAAGAACCATTTAATAATCTAAGGAACCTTTTTTCCATTATAAAGGACTTTTTTGTGCATTTGACAAGAACCTTTATTGTTACGACTGTAGGACTGAGCAATACATTAAATTTGCATGATATATTTGTGATGTGTTTGCTGGTGGACAATATAAAATTAGGATTGAATATCAAGATTATTGCTCATCCCTTTTATGCATGCCAGGGTGAGAAATTAATGGCTTGGGGCAAAAATGCCACCAAAACGAACAAAAAGGCCCCCCAAATTTAAAATAAGGGGGCAAAAAATGCCCCTAGACAATTAATATAGCAACTGGCACCATTAAAGTGAAATGAGAAATGAATTCCCTTAATGGAAAAGTTGATTTCTGACCCTGATGCACACTCGCATACACAGTCAAAAATGCAGTAATGTGACTGCAAAAGCAAAGAAACTATTTGTTTAGATGAGATGTGTTGGGGGTGATGCATCTGCTGAGAGATGAAAAACAGAGGAAAAGTCCAGGTCATGTGTTTAAAGCCCCTCGCGTGGTGTGTGCTGGCATGAGGTAAACAAACCTCTAAATGTGATTAACCTAACATTTCTCCCATTGCACTTCATCAGTAAAGCACCAGGAGACAGAAGCAGTCATCATATCATAATTAAAAATCACTCACTTATGTTCTTATATTAAACACTTTGCATCATTTTTTTTCTTTCTTTCTTGTAAACTTGTATCATGTTTGCCAGTTCATGTTTTCCTGTGATTTTTAGAATGTTTGAGTAAATCCATATTTTCTATCATTAAGCTGCATTATATTAGCTGCCCAGCACCATAGAATCTAGATATCAGTGTTAGTCACTAAAAACAGCCTTATTGTTGACCACTGCTGTGTAGTAGTATTATCTAGTAGCTACTATGGAATGTGAGGGGCTCTCAGTGGCAGCTGGGCTTTAAATGCAACACGTGCACACCATACAGTCCACCTGTGTGCCATTACCAGAACTATGAAATCTGCACAGCCAGGCTCTTAGAACACCTATTAGCATTGCAGCACATATTTGCATGATGTATTAAGTGTTTGTAGAAACTGTACTGCCTCCTAGTGGTTGAAAACAGCATAAGTTTTAACATTAAACTACCAGGCAAAGTTATTCCTTCCTTCAAATATCAGCAAGACAAAGCTGTTTAGCATCCAGTGTTGCTTTAGTAATATTTAAATACTTTTATAACATTTATCATTACTTCCTAGCCTTTTTGGCTTTATTTAGTACTTCAGTTGCCAAGGCAACACTTTAATTTTCAGTTTAAGTTTTTTGTTATCTAATATTTGTTTTTTATTTCAGATATAGTTCAGTTAATGAACAAAACTTTTTATTTGATTTTAGTTTTAATAAGCAATAACAATACTTGATGCATCATTCTTTAGTATTACTATTAATATAAATGTGCATTAATATTAATATAAATAATAAAAAGTTAGTATGAATATAAATAATATATTAATATTGAAATGTCATTGTGTTTGTCTAGGTAAAGACGAGGTGCGGATGCAGCTGGACAGCGCTCTTCAGGACGTCAACACACGCTACGCAGTTCTAGAGGAGACTGAGAAGAGAGCCGTGTGTCGAGCACTTGTCGAGGAAAGAGGAAGATT
Organism: Sinocyclocheilus grahami; assembly: GCF_001515645.1. NCBI lineage: Eukaryota > Metazoa > Chordata > Actinopteri > Cypriniformes > Cyprinidae > Sinocyclocheilus > Sinocyclocheilus grahami. The sequence continues at coordinate 729,295 of NW_015505402.1, forward strand.
CTGCTCATTCGTCACAATGCTCAAACCTGTCCTGGTGAGTGTCTGACTCTGAACAGACTGATAAGACATTATATTTTGCAAAAAGAAAATGCCTGGTATAAGACCACAGCATTTTGTCACATTTTCATAACATTTTAAACAGGATGATTCTCATGACTGTATTACAATCAAACATCAGAATGCATTAGAATTATGAGAATTTGGGGGGAAAGTGCCTAATCGCCATGGAAATAATTTAATAATAAAAAATGTTTTCTGCTTAATATTGTCACACCATTTTTTTTCTTTGTATTGTCAGGATGAAGAGATAAGCATGCTTGGTGAAGTCACCCACTTACAGACAATTCTAGAAGATCTTGGCAACCTGACGACTGATCCCAACACACTGCCTCCTGCTAGTGAACAGGTGCTGCATGGATTCTAATCCGGCACATCTGTAGAGCTGTGCATGTTCTCGATCTCTGACATTCTGGTCTGGTTTTGTTTATGCAGGTTATTCTTGATCTGAAAGGCTCAGACTACAGCTTCTCGTATCAGACTCCACCCGCTTCTCCTAGCAACGCGTTATCACGCAAGGGCAGCATCAGCAGGTGAGTTCGGTGTCAGGAAGAAATGTCCGTTGCAAGAACTGTTTGCTAACTTGCCCTTAGAAAATGTTATTTGAATTACTGATAATATATGTTATATTAATAATTAACATGTTATTTTTCCTCGAAATTGACACTCACGTAACAAACAATTGTGTATTATTGTAAATAATCGGTATAAGCTCTCTCTCTCTCAGTAACTACACCTCTGTGCGTCATGTCCCATCTCTGGACTCCATCTTCAGCACAGTAGATGGGCTTCATCTGAGAGCAGCAGACGCAACACAGGTATATATGGATACATGCACCACAACACAAAACTGTGGGTCCAAAACTTACCTAGTCCAACTGGTATGCTAATCCTAAGAAACCCAAATAGTTTGAATAATCTGTCACTCGGAACACATGTACAGCCTCATTCAGCCCAAAGAAACACATACAGCTGTAAGCACCAACACTGCAGCCTGCAGTTCGCTGTGGTGCGTAATCCAGACCTCCTCAAAATCCAACCTCTTCTAACCCCAAAATCAAATTAGCAAATTGATCATCAATACACATAATTGGACAGTACTTCAGTGCAAATAATATAGAAGATTTAATGTAGTTTGTCTGGGTATTACAGTGCAAGTGTAATGGAAATAAGGTAGTATTTCACTGTTGTGATGCTTAAAATAGTAACACAAAATGCATGGTAATAAATTATAAGTTTGGCAAAATTATACAGTTTTATTGTATAATACAGGTTAATACTATTATAACACTAAATTATAATACTGTTTGCTACGATTATGTGTAGTATGCTAGTTTATCAGTCTGATCTACAAGTTAATTATGTGAAAACACACCAAAATGTTAAGGCAAGATAGCACAGGTAAATATGGTTAAATTTTTTATTATGAGATCACCATACTTTCCCAGTTCATTAATAATGAAGTGAAGTGCATGAAGACATTGAATTTTGTATTGCAAGGTTTCTAAAATGTTGTTTAAATAAGTAAATTCGGCAAATATAATTAAAAATGCACTTATTTGCGTAGATTTCCAGAACAGAAATCTGAACATTGGACAAAATTCTTGTTTAATTTTGTTGACATATTAAAGATTTTACTGATGAGATTTTGGATAACTATTTCTATTTCTGCCAAAAAGTAAAGTTTGGTGTATGTGCTGCCGAAATGATTTCTGGCTCAGTGCAGGAGAAAATACTCATTTTGAGAAAAAAGCCTTTAAAGATATATATTGTAGTTGAAATCTACAGACCAAATAGATGAAGTATAATAAAATAAACACTTAAATGTCTGTTTTGGGTGTTTTATTTCCACTGGTCTGAAAGAAGCAAAATAACCCAAAATCTCAAAATCAACCAGTGGTTTTGCTTGTAGTGTCTTGATTTAAGTTCGTCCATATTATGTGATATATGTATATATTTTAAAAGTCAGATCAACAAGTAACATTTTATGATTTTCCAATCAGGCACTGAATAGAATACCAGAAAGCATTTACTTTCAACCATTTGTATAGGGGTCTAAGGGGCTTTGGATTTTGATGGAGGCTTGGATTGACCTAATCTCATCTTTCTCTTGTTCCACTCCTCTCTGCCCCTCACCTCCGTCTCCCAGTGCTCACGCAGTCCTCTCCTCCTGGTCGGAGGGGAGGAAGGCGCTCGCTCTCAGTGAGGGGAATTCTCCCACAATCCCTCGCACGGGCCACCGTGGCCAACACCTTCGGCACAGGAGCACTGTGAGCATAGACTCAGTGTAGTGCTGTGTGTGACTGGGAATGGACTCATTACTGTTGCATGTACTACTGGACATTTACCGCTGGTGGTTTTCTTCTGTGTTTGTCGTTGTGCATGTGTGGAGGTTATTTCTGTGAAGGTAGACAGCTCCCTCTGCAGGCCATTTAGAGGGACACCTGATAGTTTTACACGGGGAGAAAGAAGCGATTTTAATTCATTTTGTTTTTAATTTCAGTTTTTGAATATAATATCAGTCCCATGTCTTAAAACAAACACATTAACCAGTTTGCTTATCTATAACTAAAAACCTGCATGCTCTGACAGGCCAATCTGAACTTTTCTACACTTAACAAAGCATCAATAAAGTCGACATGAAATCAAAACTGACTGTTTACATACATTTCTGGTCTTCTTGTGTGCAATTTATCTTTTTCAACATTTTCCCTTTCCTGCTGATGGTTTAATGTTATCCAATGGCAGAGTAGCTGTTTAGGATTTATGCTACTGTTTTAGGCAATGTAGCCTTTATAAAATATAAAATATTTTAGTAATGTTTAACTCATTCCCTGCCAGAGTATTATTTTGTCAGCCACCTCAGACATTTTTGATCATATGTGACCCTGGACAACAAAACTAGTCATGATTGTCAACTTTTTGAAATTGAGATATATGCATCATCTGAAAGCGGAATAAATAAGCTTTCCAATGATGTATGGTTTGTTAGGATAGGACAATATTAAGTCGAGATACAACTATTTGAAAATCTGGAATCTGAGGGTGCAAAAAATATCAAAATACTGAGAAAATCACCTTTAAAGTTGTCCAAATCAAGTCCTTAGCAATGCATATTACTAATAAAAAATTAAGTTTTGATATATTTATGGTAGGAAATTTACAAAATATCTTCATGGAACATGATCTTTACTTAATATCCTAATGATTTTTGGCATAAAAGAAAAATGGATCATTTTGACCCATACGATGTATTTTTGGCTATTGCTACAAATATACCTGTGCTACTTATGACTGGTTTTGTGCTCCAGAGTCACACATTCACAAATTACCCCCACAATATTTTGTTGTATGAATGTGTAAACAGAGGTTTGTGTTCTTTTTCTTTTTACATATCCATTTTTTTTGCAACAGGAAAAAATATTCTAATTGATTCACTTTTTATCAACATCACTAAAAAAATGTACTTCTGTTGTATAATGAAAAAAAAATCCAAAGCTTGCATCATAAAGATGTCATAAATTATGTAAAATGTTGTCAATGGTGGGAAAAGAGTTAACATTATTGGAATAAAGAGTTCTGAGATAGTAGCAAATAATGGTAAAATTATGGTTTTTTTTTTTTTTTTAAAGAACCATTAAGTTATCATTTGGTGGGTGAACTTGACCTTCAGATCCAGAATGCCCATTTTTCATGATCCACAAATTTCCTGTCGGATCAAATTAAGTCACGCCCTATATTTTAACTTATTGTTTAATCATGTCACATCACGATAAACTGATTTGTGAACACCATTTCATGTTGGCTTTAAATCCTTATTACCTAGTGACTACAGTGTGTCATAGTGTCTTTTGCTACTTACTAAGTTGAGATGGACTAACAGAGTACATTTTTGTGTAGGAGAAAGGCCACATTTCTCCTGGCACAGAGAACGGGACCTCCATGCCCCCACTGCTCAAAGCTTACAGCGGGTATGAGGAGAGAGCCAGGACACTGTCCACCTCGGGCAAGGTACACGCTCATTTAAATGCAGAAATGATTTCTAAGCAAAAAGTGAATTTTAGACACCCTTTGATTCTACCGGAATCATTGTGGTTGACTCCAGACCTTTTCTGATCTCTGATTGGCTCTCATTCCTGTCCGTAGCCACAGTCAGCCAGGGAGCAGCTGGCTCTTACTCTTGGAGGCGGGCTTAATTCAGAAGCTCCTCGGACCAGCCGAGATTCCCTCCACTGCTCCAGCGGATACAGCACCCAGACGACCACGCCGTCGTGCTCAGAAGACACCATTCCCTCGCAGCATGGTCAGTATGCCTGTATGTACGCTTACATGCATGAGCTGCTTGTTTCTGTTCTATAATTTTCCTTCTTTGCACACATCTTGGAGAGATTATAAACCAAGCTCAATCTAGATATCTTTTTCTCCTTTATGTTTTTGTATAGCATTTTTACCCTTTTTTACCCTTAACACAGTAATCTGATTTGTGGTTTGTGTGGACATCAGATGTGCTTTATAGTCCAAGTTTAGACTAAATCTGATGTGCTTGCACAAATCACAGGCTTAGATTGCTGACCAAAGTGCGTGTTTTTGGGCCTTTGTATATATGTTAAATGTACTTTATTGTTCTTTTACAGCGGTAAAGAAAGAACCTCCTCTATATGGTAGGTTTCTGAATGTCATTGCATAGATTTGATTATTCTCATTGTGATCATATACCAATAATAAAAAAATTAAATGTCTTGATTTTAGGGAATCCATGTCATTTTGCAGGCGTGCCTTTGTTGAAAGAGTGTTATCTGTATGCGTAAGATTTGAGTGCGTGCAACCATGAGATATAACTAGTGGCATCTCATCAGTTGTCAAGTCTGTTATCCATCTTCTCATGTTGCCTCAGTTTAACTGAAAGACACCCTTTTAAACAGAGCTTTTTTGTTGTTGTTTGTTTTATTCATTTTTAGGAGGTAATCTAGTACTGTTGTCTTCATGCATTCATTTTTAAGGGCTGTCAATTTAGTGCAATTAATAATGATTTTGAAAAAATTTATTTATATTGTATTTAATTTTAGTATACTAGTTATTTAAAAAATTGTTTATGCGTCTTAAATTTGCTGAATTTTCACTTTTTTCTTCTGCTAGTCAAAATAAAAAAATGTTGTTTGTTTTTTATATTTGTTTTTTTACATTTTTTATTTTTTTTATTATATATACATGCACACTATTTAAAATATATAAAATGCATTTGCAGGTAGGGTTGTGTACTGAAACTGTACCAATATGGCACCGGTTACCTATGTAACCGGTATGTACTAGAACCGAATCAGAACGCAGATTTCGGTGCCATGCCTGATTGATCGATTGTAATATTTGTCCTCTGGTTCTCCGAAACAGACGTAAGAAGCATCACCGCACGTGAAAAATTATTTCCCGACTGAGAAAATGCACGTGAACTCAAGTCGGAAAGCTCTAATAATACAAATCCAACACATCTTTGTAGTAACGAGTGTCCATGTTGTTTTCACATTCCGACTTAAAAGCACAACTCGGGAAATGAGAGCATCCGAGGAGCGCATGAATGCCGTAATTACACTTGCTCTGATGGCAGCAGGGAGCCTTCCATTAACTAAGCTAAACATGCTTAAATTAAAATGGCTAAAGCTAAACTTCCCTTGTATTCACATTTCTAAACCTGTTGTCCAACAAAAGAGAACATTATAACCTTTTTACTCCACAACACCAGTCAAATGCTTCCTTCTGTGATCTGATGTGGCTTCTTGTCACAGAGTGAGGCAGAAAATATGTTCCATCGGGTACTTTAAAAAGAATACATTGATTAGCAATGGATTATAAATATACTTAATTATTATGAAAATACCAGAGATGGCTTGAATAACACAGCTAAACTATACTGTCGCAGTCGAGTGTTTATTGTCATTGTTTTATAATTCAAAATGTTTATATGTTCTGTGTACTCGGTTACAGCTATAATAGTGGTGCCTTTGTCCATATAAAGGATTTCCTGGAGGGTCATGAGTTCTGCTACTTCTGTGACTGGACATGTGGATTTTCTGTGCGAGGGCGCCCTCTGACGTCCAGTATGAATGAAACCGACATAATGTGTTTATAATGCTAATGGCCAATCCATCATTTTTGGGGGAATTTTTATTTTTTTAATAAGTACCGGTTTAGGAACCGGAACCGTTTTAAAAGTATCGATTTGGCACCGGTATCGAACAAAACCCAAACGATACCCAACCCTATTTGTAGGTTTAATTTAAACATCTTACTAATTAAAAATTGATCAACTAGATAATGCTACCTTTCAACAGTGTTAAAAACATCACAGAAGGCAAGTTAAGTTTGCAAGGTATAAAAACCCCATGCACTGTCCTGTCCGAAACACTCTCACAAAGTTGGGCCATCTTTATTGTTAAGCCCTGACATTTTGAGACATAATGAACAGCTGTTGTGTTTTCTTCCACTGTCATATGTTTGAATTTCATTTTTTTTTTCTCAAGACAATATAGAAGTGCTGTCATTCAGCATTATCACAGTGTGTGACTCTCCTCATTTTGTGTTTCTCTCTCTTTCAGACTATGACTACATCTCCCTGCATGGAGGCGAGGATGCCCACAGTCAGTCTGAATTTGATAAATCTTCCACGATTCCCCGCAACAGCGACTTGGGTCTCAATTACCGCAAAATGTTTCAAAGCAAGAGGCCGGCTTCTACCGTCAGTCTGCTGATGGATCCGGAACCTATAGGACCCCACACGGCCACCATCCGCCGTAAACCCTCCAGCAAGCCCAACATCCGCCGTGGTACCATCAGTGGAGGAGTGCCTATCCCCATCTCCACACCACAGGTCCTTCATCTATTCAAACTCTACTCAGAAAATTCTTAAACAGTGTAAACGAGACCTGCTGGAATATCTAGCATAATTTGGAACCAATCTTGAAGGATTGGGATTTTTTAATTTTTTAATTATTCCAGCACCAGTGGCCCCACAGGACATAAAAATAAATTCCTTTCTGGATTTTAATGCACTTACAGCACATCCTACTGTTCAAAGTTTTGGGTCAGTAAATGTTTTTTTTTTTTTTTAAGAAATTAATACTTTTATTCCACAAGAATGCATTAAATTGATCAAAGGTAAAACTAAAGACATTTATAGTTTTACAAAATATTTATATTTCAAATCAATTCTGTTCTTTTGAACTTTCTATTCGAAAAGAATCCTGAAAAATGTCCTGGTTTCCAGCATATTAGACTGATTTCTGAAGGATTATGTGACACTGAAGACTGGAGTAATGATGCTGAAAATTCAGCTTTGCAAATTACATTTTTAAAATAGATAAGTTATTTTAAATTGTAGTAATTTTTAATATTACTGTTTTTACTGTATTTTAAAAAATCAGATCGTTGTCTGCCATGTTGAGTGTGAGATTTTTCTTCTTTTTTTTAATCTTGCCAATACCAAACTTTTAAATGTTAGCGTATATCCAGTATATTATTATTAATGTATTGAAGTATGTGTTAAAGTAATGAAATACAAGTAGGGTTCTGATCCATTAGAACTCTAAAATGAAATAAGAATCAAATCCTGTATGAATTTAAATCGGAATCTTTTTTGTTCTTGGTGAAGTTCCTTTATATTTCAAGTTTTGAAGGAAATCCCAATTTGATTTTGTAATTTGTTTCCCAATTATTGAATGTTCACAGTATTTTAGATGTATTTGCTTAGCTTTTTTAAATTTTAGTTTCATGTTAAAAAGAGGCTGTATATTTTTATGTTGTCATTGTTATAGAATTAATAAGAAAACCACTTTCATCCTGCTCTTAGGTGCCGCTGAAGGCGTCTGTTTCCACCGCCGGCCTAAGCGGCAGTGAGGAGACCATGTGCCCTCCTGGGGTGATGCAGAGTAACAGGGTATCTGGTTCTGATCTGGTTCACACCAGACATAATTTCTGTACGTCCACTCAGAGTCTGAGTGCAATGCCGCCTCCATACTATTCCATGTTCCCTGGGCAGCCACCAGTGGGTGGCACAGAGCCACTGTATCAAATGAGCAAGCAACAGCAGTATGCACTGCACCAACAGCAACAGAGGCAATATCATCAACAACAACAATATAATCAACAGCAATATAATCACCAAAAGTACAATCACCAACAGCAGTATAACCAACAGCAGTATAACCAACCGCAGGAGCCGCAATATCAACAGATACATCAAAAAGAGCTGCAGCAGAAACTCGAACGGCAGCAACATCAAAATCAGCAGCAGATTCAAAACATGGCAGCTCACAATTCCAGCTTGCCCACTGAAAGCGGGAAGATCAATTCTGCTCAGCCTGGCGTGGATCATGTCGACGGCGTTCCTGATCCAGGCAGCGGAGGTGACATGTTGAGTATGATCCGAAGAGTCAAACTACGTCGGACACTAACCAATGACCGTTCGGCGCCTTTAATCACCCCCAACCATCTCAACTGATTTTCTTTTTCCCGCTCTTTGAATTCATCTGTGACTTTTTACGGTTGCCTTTGACTTCTTTTCATTTAGCGACTTTTTCATGCCTTTTATTGTTGAGGTTTGCGTATTTTTTGTTTGTTTTGTTTTTAAGTGGAAGCAAAACGGTCGACTAACGCGCGACTCCTGCCACATGAAAAGATGTTCGGTTTAACTTCACTGTGCGCGAAGAACAACCGTTTTGCAGTGTCTGTGCAAATGTTGCCTCTCAATAAATTAAAGTTAGTTCTGCAGGCTGTGTGCTTTACATATATATGTAAACCTATATATATATATATATATATATATATATATATATATGACTGTGTGCTTTACATATATATGTATACCTATATGCACAGATATATATGTATTTAGAGATCTAGATTGAGCATCGGAGCTTAAGATATATTAAAGTTATTTGTTTATGTCGTATTCGCAAGGATAAAGCACTCAGCCTTCTGGTTAGAGATCAAAAACTTCTGTATATATTAGCGAAACAATCGAAAGACTGTTGTATTATTATTAATTTTGTTTTCTTGTTTATTTTCGAAATTAGATAAAGCAGCACTAGGCGTCTATTTTTGTACAGTTTAGGGTAACAGAAAACTGCACCACTGCCTTTAATCCGCCCAATGACTGGATGCCGAATGCAGCCAATGAGAGGAATGGTGGAAGGGAAGGAGAGATGTGATTGGGTGGATGAATGAAGGACTGGAATAGTGGATCTTATTTGTGTTGCTTATGACTGTGAGAGCTTACGAAGGCATCACTGTGGTTATTTATTCAACCTGTTTTGATTCTGAATAATTTTTAATCGTTTGTTTACCAAAGCTTTGATGCTGTAGCCCTGTTGATGCGCATAAATCGGCTCTCCTGGATGATTTATAAAGACTTAATTCATAAAACCTCAAACTTTTGGCCCATGACTTTGAGCTTTTTTTTTTTTGTATGTCTTTGAATTAAAAAAACTTCCTTAAACTCATTTATTATTATTACCAGAAAAGAAAGTGAATGGTTGCATTAGGTTTATAGATAGAATTTGTTCTGTTGCTAGTTGCCTTCTTTGTTTGAAATCAAAGTGTCCCATCCCTCCACCAAGTTAAGTAAAGCTTATTCAATGGAAATGTAGGGTATACTTGTCTTTTCACGTTGAAAGACTTCTGTCAAGACTAAGATCTCAATCTTTTAAAGTGGTTCTGTTTTTGTTTTCTTAAATGAAAGCCAATGCTGGACGTTTGCTTTCAAGTTGAAGTGCATCACCAATGCCTTTAACATATTTAATAACAGGTTTAATGACATCATTTTTAGCATCTCTAGATCTAATTAGGACAGTATTCATCTCAGTATGATGCTGAATGTAATGAACCTGATATCCAGAAGCACTTCTGCGGTCTGACGGCATTTTTCGCGGGCATCTGTACTCTCTTTGATGTCTTATAATTTATCATATCTGTCACGCTTTGAACTTTCACTCCTGCTGCAAAAGTTGTTTCTTCATATTTTACCGCATTCTTTTTTTCACCGCCCCCCTGTTTTTTGTATACTTTTCAGGTTATTCTCAGTCTAGGGTTACTTCACACCTGTCTGAGCTGTGTCTAGGATTTCTCGCCCCCCTCTCCATCTGAATGCTCAATTGTTTAGTCTCTCTTCAGTGATTTAGACATGGCCAGAGATGTTCACTGCTGACACAATGCTCCTCAGGCCTTTTACTGTAGGATTCGCTTGCAGCTGCTGTACGGCGCTCCTGGAGTGTAAAAGAATATGGTTTTACTCTGAAAGGTGAGCTGACCGAGGTGTTTCTCCACTAATCTGCATTGCTGTTAGTGCTGCTTTAATCTGTGTGGAAGTTTTCTTTGCTGAGATATAGCGATGGCTGGATCATAATGAGTGCTGCCTGTTGCAGTGCTTTATCTTCCAGCTTGAGCAAAAATTTTAAACTTGCAAGATCGAAAGGTGGAATGAAAGGAATTTACCCAAAGGAGTGCTTTTGTTATTTTTTGTTATCATTCTCACTTTTTGATTCCTTCATTTGATCTTATGCATTCTGTATGCTAGACCATTTCATGATACAAACATCAATGGAAAGGGATGAATGTCAAATTAAAGTGAAGAAACCATAATTATTGTGAACCAGTCTCTTCTCCATTGACATTTTGAAATCTGTTTTGGGACTTTAGTAGTCATTAAAGCAATAAGCCACTAGAAAGCTCTGTTGTAAATGTGGGTGGTTATCAGGATGTTGTTTTTGATTGGTTTTTAGCATTTTTGCTATGCAATTGTTATTGAATGGTAGGTAAAATTGTATACTGTTTAAACGTTTGGGGAAGCAAGATTTTATAAAGAAATAACACTTTTATTCATTAAGGATGCATTCAATTGATCAATAGTTCCAGTAAAGACATTTATTATGTTGCAAAAGAAAAATTTCGGTTACAAATAAATGTTGTTCTTTTTACTTTCTATTTATTAAATAATCCTGTGAAAACTATGTTTCCACAGAAATATTAAGCAGCACAACTGTTTTCAACATCAAATAGTAAGAAATGTTTCTTAAACAGCACATCAACATTAGAATGATTTCTGAAGGATCATGTGACACTGAAAACTGGAGTAATGATGCTGAAAATTCAGCTTTGAATCACAGGAATAAATGTTCAAACAAAAATAGAAAACCGTTTCAGTTGTAATGATATTTCACTATATTACTGTTTTTACTGCATTTTTGATCAAATAAATGCAGCCCTGCTGAGCAGAAGAGACTTCTTTCAGAAACATTTAAAAGACTTACAGAACCCAAACTTTAGAATTGTGATTCTGATCATTTTGAAGAGTAATATCACACTTCTCAGCGAGCAATAGTCAAATCAAACTGTTTACAGTTATCAAACGACACGACAACTAGGAGTATTAATATAAAAACTAATGTCAGTACCAACTCCTTTCCAACAAAACAGTCCTTTTAGGATTGTAGGTTTGATACACTTTCCTGCTACAGCAGAGTGAGGTTGAGATCAGTCTTATGTAAGACCCTAATTAGTGCTGGATTTGAAATCTGAACAAGCTGTAATGTTGACGTCAAGTTTGTGTGGACTTGTGAGAGGTGGACCCTGTTCTCTTGTCTGTGTGTGTGTGTGTGTGTCTGTGTGTGTACAGGTTTATATATCCTGGTGGGGACTTAAACCTGAATACACACAGACTCGTGGGGACTCGTGTCACGGTGGGGACCTAAATTGAGGTCCCCAGGGGTACAAAAGCTTATAAATCATACAGAATGAGTTTTTTTGAGAAAGTAAAAATGCAGAAAGTTTCCTGTGAGGGGTAGGTTTAGGTGTAGGGCAATAGAAAATACAGTTTGTACAGTATAAAAACCATTACGCCTATGGAGAGTCCCCATAAGGAGAGCTGACCAGACGTGTGTGTGTATGTGTGTGAGAGAGTGAGAAACATCTCTCCATGTTTAGACATCATCATCCGCTACTCTCCCTCAGGTCTGTAGTCATGCTGAAGTCACAAACAACATGGAATGAGTTGGAAAAATAAGAATGTTCAAAAGGAGATGCTTGTCCCCGTTTCATTTACTATACAAACTATTTTAATTTCTAATCCATACATTTGTATATATATGCTTAAAAATAATGAAAAATATGTATATATTTAGAATTTTATGTAATTTTTAAAAAATCATTTTAGTTAAGTTAGATCTTTACTTAATATTGACTTATTTACCTGTATTATTTATTCATGTCTAGGGTTAGTGTCAGGATTTAGCATTTACTGCATTTACTTACGGTTGACATTCATTTACTTCACTTAGGCTACGTACTTTATTTACTAGTCAGCACTGTGGACCTGATTGACAACCAGAGCAAGATCATTTTATTCAATAGAAATTCAAATTGGTTTGTTGTCTCTTAAAATGTAATTGCATATGCCTGCAAAATGTTTATTTGCTCAACTTTTAGGAGTCCCAGGATTCCCACAGTCCAGGGTCATTTTAAAACTGTGACAGGGGGTTACAAAGATCATGGGAACATTCTAAAACATTCAAAATCATGGCAATGTACTACACTCATTTATATATATATATATATATATAAAAAATTTTTATTATTGTTTAAATCTCAATTTCAAAGATTGGTTCCTGACATAGAAGTGTAAACCCTCCCTCCCCATGGAAAGAAGTGCATCGAACCTCTAAGGTATTTTGGTACAAACTCATTTTACAGTAACGTTAATCAAAGTTTGTTTCATGTGGTGTTTGTGCATTTATGTTAGTTGTTCTATTCAGCCTTTGCATCATGTTAGTAATTTTGATTTTTTTTTTTTTTTTTTGCGATCCTAAGCATTTTATGCCGATGTTAATAACCCTTCACTTATTTTTTGATTTATAAGGTGATATTGTTGAATTGTGTGCGATAAAAATGCAGCTGCTGATGTAAACTGAGTCACTGGATGATACAGATCAGATCAGATCAGTCACTCACACAAACAAACTGCCTCACTGGCATTCGTAAGACGCTTCTGTATCACCGTGACTAAGCATTTTATCGAAACCGCGTTACTTTACCGGACACGATAATTCGGTGATCTCATCTGACCTAAATGCGCTCGGTATTGCTGAGTGATTGCAGTATGCGGACTCACCTTCATCAGTTCAGGCAGCGAACGCCAGAGGGCGCTGCGAGCCGCGGAGGAAGGTCCATCCCTGTCACTTCCAGGAACAACGACCCTCCCGGGTGTGAGGCATGAATCCAATGTAAGTGGTCATGTGAAAACCATTTATTGTATTCCGACATTTCCTGTCAGCTGTTGGGATGTGAGGGAAATGCTGATTTACTGTAAAAGGAGGAGGTCTGTGGGTAACAACTCCGTGATGAACACTAGTAGCCAGTGTGTTTACTTAATATTGGAGTTGAATAGTTACAGTGGCCCCCTAATGTGAATTTGGACATTTACACAAAGCTTAAAAATATCTAAAACTAAAAGGCATTGAATCAGATACAAAGAACCAAGTTAGTTCACAAATAGAAGATTTTAATGATAAAATATACATAAATACACTATATATCAACATAAACATACTTTAACACACACACATACATATATAATATTAAATAAGGTGCTAAAATCACCTTTACACTAGTTAGTTAGCAATGAGAAAATCATAGTTTGTTTACAGTTGCCATTTGGTTATATAATTTGTTATTCAATGTTTTGACATGCAAACATTTTTAAGTGCGACTTGAGCATTAAAATATGTTTTGGTGCCGTAGTAATAGCTTGGTAACATTAGCATTTTAATAGATTGCAGCTGAAGGGATATTGACCGCAATTAAATGAGTCACACCTGACTAAAGATAAAAGTAACCGCAATCAATTTGCCCTGTTTCTTTATTTATGTTTCTCTTACTCCATCTGTTGACCTTTTATGTAATCCTGTTTCTTGAGAGGTGAGTGCTCCAGATTCTAACATTGGAGTCCCTCTCTCTCTCTCTCTCTCTCTCTCTCTCTCTCTCTCTCTTTTAAATAAAATATATGGAATGTAAGGGAATGTCAAGAACCAAAAAATCTAACAAGTCTGAAGCCATGCAATAGTGTGTCATTTTTACGTTTTACGTAAAAAAAAAAAAACACACAGTAATGAAAATTAGAAATGTTGTAACTAACTAACTGAAACAAGTTTAAGTCGAAGTACAATTACTTAAACTGAAACAAAAATGGTAACGCTTTACATTAAGGTCCCATTAGTTAATGCATTAATAACATGAACTGTGAACAATACATTTATTACAGTATTTATTAATTTTGTTAGTTAGATTATAAAAAAAAATAGCATTGTTCATTTTTAGTTCATGTCGGCTAAGGTCTATTAAATGATACAGCATTTGATTTTAATATTAGTAAATGTTGAAATTAAAGATTAAATGATTTAGCAGTACTTTTCATTGTTAGTTCATGTTAACTAATTAACGGTTAACAAATAAAAACCTTACTAAAGAGTAACCTAATACCATAACATTAAAGCTAAACAGAAATATTTTACAAAAACAGATCAAAGTGACAAAAGCGCATAAAAAATTAAAATAATAAAAGTGCAATAAAAGTACTTTATATATATATGTGTGTGTATATATACAGTATGTATATATATATATATATATATATAAACTAAAATAATTAAATTTAGTAATATATAATATTTTAAATACATGAGCAAAACAAAAAACAGGCCGTGCATTCAATTAAACAATATTTTTGTACAAATTCAGCTGTCTTTTGTTTGAAGCTAACTAAACAGCACAATACTGTGAATCATTGGCTTAATATAATAAACAAATCTTATTATTAATTATTCATATATATATATATACAGTTATTAATTATTAATTGATGAATGACTAAATAGCTAAAAACAAAATATTATATTTTAAGACATTATTTTTATTTACAGTGTAGAGAGAGAGAGAGATTAAAAATACTAAAATTGTGCTCCTCTTATGCTTTACTTTTTATTGTACTTATCTTTCATTTTATTAGCTATTCACTTTTACTATATGTAAATCAGCAGCTTGGACATTCTTCAAAACATCTCCCTTCATTTTCCATGGAAGATAGAAACTCCTAGGGAACAACATGAGGTTGAATAGAAGATGCCAGAATTGAACATTATGGCTGATCTATCCCATTAATTTGTGCCAGAGCTAAAGTTGAGTGCCCACGGCATGCTTTCTGTTTCTTTCTTTCTCCTCCCTCCTCCTCATTAGGCGGTCCTGATAAACTTGTGTCTGGCTGTGTCTTCTGTAGTTGTGCCAGCATCTGTGATTGGTCATGGCCGTGATCTCTGATGCACCGCGTGATGCTGCCCTCATCTCCTCCTGATCGCCGCATCACGCCGGCGTCTGTCTCAAAATTGGCTTTAAAAATGCTGCTGGACAAAACACTTTCTCATGACTGATGAGGAGACAAAACAACTGTGATTTCAGTCTCAGAAATCAATGCACACTTTAATGGTAATCATTTTCTTAGAAAACACGCTTCTGAAATCAGATATTTTTGTGGAAACCATGGATACATTTTTTTCAGGATTCTTTGATCAAGTTAAAAAGAACGTCATTTATTCAAGATAGAACTTATGTAACAATACAAATGCCTTTACTGTCACTTTTGATCAAGTTAATGTATTCTTGCTGAATAAAAGGTATTGATTTCTTTAAAAAAAATCGTACTGATCCCAAGCTTTTGAAGGGTAGTGTACATAAGCATGTCATGCACACTTGATTTTAGAAAGCTGTTGAGAGTTTGACGTCACTTGAGTCACTGTAGAGTTACTTTCCGGCCTTGTTTTTGTGAACACTTGCATGTTTGTGTGTTTGTACATGTGAGTGTGAGGGCATCATGAGGCATCCGAATCTAATTTGTGGATGACTTCTCTCACACTTATGTTGCTAGAGATATACTCACATGATGACTGTAAAATCACAGTTATGTCTGTTTAGAAGAAAGTAGTCTGTGTATTTGAAGCCTCAAAAGTGCCATAAAAGTGGTCAATATAACTTGTGCATCTTATAAAGTCATGTTGAATCTTTGTGTGAGAAACAGACCTACATTTAAATAATTTTTCTCTAACATCCACCTAAGCTCTCCTTGTCATGTTCATAAGAGAGGTAAAGATGTCTGATTTGTGAACGAATTATACTTTCAAGTCTAATTTTGTTTGTTTTTTCGGTGAATTGGTTGATCAGGTTTACAGTTTAAAACTGGATTTAGAGTTTCAGTGAAAAAAGACGTGCATTTCGCTCTGTTTCTCTTGCAAAGCTATCGTATGTCTTCAGAAGACTTGAAATACAGTGTATGAGTCTCATAAACCAGTTTTATGGTACTTTTGTTGTTTTCAAAGCTTCAAAGTTTAAGCAACAATTGATTTATAATTGCATCGAAAAGTGAAACGTTCATATTTTCTGCATTTGTTTTCCACAGGAGACAGAAAAATGGTTTTGGAACAACATGAGGGTGAGTAAATGATGACAAATCTTTCTCTTTTTTTGTAGTCTGTCCCTTTAAGTCTTTGTAAAGATCGCCTACTCATAATCTGAGAATTATATCTGTATGAATGAGAGTTTACCCCCTAAAGCATCTGTTGCAATCCACACCTACAGGGAGGAAATGCTTTTATGACCCTAACCGTTAGATTAACTAACCCTTTGAGCCTTGTGCATGTTTTCTGTTTGCCAACCTATTCAGCACAAACTAAACCGCTATGACTTGGCTATTATACTTACTGTACAGTAAATTTGTTAATATGTATCCACAGTTATGTTTGAAGTGTGAATCGGGTAAATGTCCTGCAGTTATTGTGGGTAAGCAGTGTCATATGACTAACAGCTCTTGGACTTCATCCCAGGTTGAAAAAGGCGGTTTGTCAGTTTGTCAATGGAGTGTGTTTTATTACACCCTTCCTAAAATTGCATTAACAATTCCTCAAATTGCGATAACGCCTGATACAGTGACACGTTTCATGTGTTTTCTCGTTGTGACACAATGTGACCATAAATTCTGTTTAATTAAATTAGCAGATTGACAAATATGACTCTGTGTAAGATTGTTCTTACACGGTTGCATTGCAAAATACACTGAACAAAATTATAAACGCAACGCTTTTGTTTTTGCCCCCGTTTTTCATGAGCTGAACTATGTACACAAAAGGCCTATTTCTCTCAAATATTGTTCACAAATTTGTCTAAATCTGATACAGATACTGACTGGTTTTCGGAGCCCCCCCCAGACCCCCCAATACAGTAAAACGGCACACCTGTGCAATAATCATGCTGTCTAATTAGCATCTTGATATGCCACACCTGTGAGGTGGATGGATTATCTCGGCAAAGGAGAAGTGCTCACTAACACAGATTTAGACAGATTTGTGAACAATATTTGAGAGAAATAGGCCTTTTGTGTACATGAAAAATGGGGGCAAAAACTAAAGTGTTGCGTTTATAATTTTGTTCAGTGTATTTAGCTTACCACACTTACAAAATAGTACCATAGTAGCACCATGGTGTACCATATATATGAATTTTATATGTTATATGAATTTTAGTTCCATTTCATTTTAATACCATAGTATTACCCTCTGATACTGTGGTAAGGCCATGGTATGTAATTATTCTGTCACTTAAAAAGAACAACAAAAATAACTATACCATGGTACAGTGATAGTATGAGATGGTAGTACTTTGAAATAATATACCATTGTAATGAAATTCATGGCTCATATATTGTACTCTACAGTATGTCCAAGAATACCATAGTACTGTTAATTTCCAAAATACCATAGTATTACAAAAATGTACTATAGTACTATGATACTTTGAAATATACGACGGTAATGAAAATCAAGTACCATGGTTTATATATTGTACTCCATGGTATGTCCAAGAACACCGTAGTACTGTTATCGTAAATGGTATTACCATGGTTCTTTTTGGTACTCTGTTGTAAGTGCATGGTATTAGTAGCTGATACCATTACTATACTGTGGTATCATCACCAAAGTATTTTTTGTAAAGGTAAAAACTTTGCATATTACAAACACTTTGTGAATATTACAAACAATAATGAAGAGGGAAAAAAATGTCCTGTTTGCTTCCCCCTCACAGTTGAAATGAGATCTTCTCTTCGCCTCTTTTCAGTACAAAGAATATAAAAGTACACAAAAGCTTTTTTTTTTCCGAGGGAATTTTGCCGCCAAAATGCAGCTGGCCTTGTATCCAGTGTCTGTGGTAACCATGGTAACGGAGCCTATTGCGAGCCTGTGCCACGTGAATGAGGAGTCCGTTCTGTGTGTTCAGTTATAGTGCCACACACTCTGATGGTGTTAGTCGGTGCCACATGGACGTGTGTGTGTGTGTGTGTGTGTGTGTGTGTGTCATGCTGAGGTAATAAAGTTTGGCAGATCCCCAGGAGCCCTCACCACCTCTCTGTGCTCCTTGAGTTACATGTTCCCTCTCAGACTTCAAACAACATCTTCACAATGGAGCCTGAAAAATAAAGGTCCTTTAATAGACGCTGGCAGTCAGTGAATGTACTGTAAAATAATAGCTGTGTGTCATCATGGTGCCACTTAACCACTAGAGGCCTCTGTAATGTTAGTCAGGAGCATGTTGTTGCCTCGATACCGAAAACCAGACTCCCACACAGGTAGAAACTCCAGCTGTACTGCTCTAGTTCAGTGATAGTTCAGTGATACTTCATCTCCAGCTGATCTTACTGAGGACGCAGTCCTAACAATCTCACCTGACACAAACCAATATCTGTCTGTCTGCCTTTTGTTCTCACCTGATACAGTCAAACCAAAGAAAGACTGACTATCTGTCTGTCTGTCTGTCTATCATCTTGACTGTCTGTCTGTCATCTTGTCTGTCTGTCTAGCTATCATCTTGTCTATCTGTCTGTCTGTCTGTCTGTCTGTCT
>NW_015505402.1:748506-803881 GCF_001515645.1 Sinocyclocheilus grahami
TCTATCATCGTGTCTGTCTGTCTGTCTGTCTATCTATCATCTTGTCTGTCTGCCTATCTATCGTCTTGTCTGTCTGTCTGTCTATCTATCATCTTGTCTGTATGTCTGTCTGTCTGTCTGTCTGTCTATCATCTTGTCTGTCTGTCTATCTATCATCGTGTCTGTCTGTCTGTCTGTCTATCATCTTGTCTGTCTGCCTATCTATCGTCTTGTCTGTCTTTCTGTCTATCTATCATCTTGTCTGTCTTTCTGTCTATCTATCATCTTGTCTGTCTGTCTATCTATCATCCTGTCTGTCTGTCTATCATCTTGTCTGTCTGTCTATCTATTATCCTGTCTGTCTGTCTATCATCTTGTCTGTCTGTCTATCTATCGTCTTGTCTGTCTGTCTGTCTGTCTGTCTATCTATCATCTTGTCTGTCTGTCTGTCTATCATTCTATTGCTCTGTCATTCTGTCGTTCTATCTAGCGTTCTATTTATCTATCTGTGGTTGTATATATCTATTGTATGTATTCTATCATTCTATCTAACATTCTATCTCTTTCTGTTGTTCCGTTCTATCATTCTACTTTTCTAACATGCCGTCTACTTTTCTCTTGTTACACCTATCATTCTATTGTGCTTTTGTTCTATCTATCATACTGTATATCGTTCTATCTATCTATGGTTCTATAAATAGTTATTTTTGTCATTCTGTCATTTTTGTCCATAGATCCATCCATCATCATATTAGCTATCCATTCGTTCCTATCATTTTATTTATCATTCTAACATTCTATCTTTTGTTGCTGTGTTCTATCATTCTGCTGTTCTAACGTTCTGCCTTTCTATCATTCTATTTTTCGATTTTTATTTTGCTCTATCCATCCATCCGTCCATCTACTTGTCGTTCCATCATTTTATCTATCTTTTGTTTTATCTATCTATCGTTCTATTGTTCTATCTGTCTATAAATATTTCCTTTTCCTTAAACAGAAGCATATTTAACCTGTATGTTTTTTTATGACAGAGAGGGGAAAAAAACTTTTTCAAAGTAGGCTCATTTGTAGATGCTTCTGGAACAAGTGTCGGTGAGCATGCGAGAGAGAGAGCGAGAGATGGAGTATCACATGAGGTCCCTCCCCTCAGCGCAGCGGACTCATTGACCTTTTGTTCTCTCCTGCTCGGCTGTGAGAGAAGGGGAAGCGCGCGAAATGGCAGCCAATCAGGTCGCGGCGCGGCAGCTGGCAGAGAATACTACAATGGCGTACAGTTCTGGCAAAGGGAGGGCCTGTTCCCGCACTATGCAAAAACACAGGCAGTCTTCCAAACGCATTCCTCACAGAAAGCCTCCTTCAGAGGAGAGCTGAGAGAGCGAGAAGCGCGGGCTTAGAATGAGGAAGCGTGCCGGCTGCATTGTGCTGGCTGTTCTTTTTCTCCCTTTCCGTTTGAAAGCTAAGTTGGGCAGTTAAATGTTTCATCAGCAGCGGTTTACCGCACATCCAGTCAGACGATTAGTTTGCGATTTTGTCTTGGTCTTTTTAAACATTTTCATAAAGTGTGCTACAGCCTAAAGCTTAACTGTGTTCAGAACTATGTGTGCTTCAGAATTCCAGAAAGAAGTGTTTAGACTAGAGAATTAGAAGCAGGCTGCGTTCAGTCTGGCAGCGTGGGCCTCTCGCTCACTATGTAGTAAATCCAGGCGCGAGACAGTATGAATAGGGTTGCAGCTTTGGCTGTATCTCCAAAGCCAATCAGCTCTAGCAAACAGAAGCATAATGCAGTACCGTTGGCACTGTCAACAGTCAACGTGTCACATTTCCACGGAAGAACTCGAGTAGCCTTTACGTTTACCCAGAAAAGCCCACCTCCCCCTTCTCACATTACGAATGCAAGTCGAAAGATGCCTTTACACCCCCTTTCCAAAATCCTCCGCTTGATCCCACCCATTTATAACTGACAGCTCTGTCAATACTCCCACCACGCTCTCGCTGCGTGCGGTGCACGTGTGAACTCCCAGGTGTGTCTTTAACATTTGCCTTCATAGACCCTCCTCTTTCCCATAAGTAACGTAACCGCTCTTTAAAAAAAAAAGAAAAAAGAAAACCTGTACCTTTAACTAACCCGTTTTTATCTTTTCTCTCATTCACTTCCTCTCTCTCACACAGTGTAATGCAACGTGGCTGAGACATTTGATCTTTCTAACAGTTGTCATTACCGTGGCCTACAGAGACACCCGTATAAGGGCTTTGTGGTGCAAATGGTGGTGGCGTGATGACAACTAAAGAGAACATCTGGGTGGACAGAGATTTAGAAAGAAAGTGCAGCGTGTAATGTGATTTTATAAGTGTGTATGAGTGTATGCAACATATAGGAAATATGCAATATTTCTTTATTAAGGTGTTTCGCTACCGTCTGTAATACAGCTTCCTACCGTCATACGCCTCGTGAATAGTCTACAATGGACTTTTGTCTATTTGAACATCTGCCATTTGCTTCAGAGATGTTGAAGGAGGAAATCTGGTTCTCAGTCTTCTCTCCAAAACTGTCCACAGTGGTTTGATGATATTCAAAGTTAAGATAAGTTGATTTGTCTGGCCAGGACAGATGTTGGTGCTCCAGCTGTTCAGGTTTCATGATCATGACTCTATCTTTTTTGCATTTTTGCATTGGTACCTGTGGTTAATGTTTTAGCATTTGCAGGTCTTTCATGGATGTTGGCTTTGTGAAGCTCTCTCTGGTCTGTTTTTTTTTAGAAAACAGGGTCTTCAAGGTGAATATTATTGAGGTTTGCTGTCACTTTGCTGCAGTAGTTTTGTGTTGTTTGTACACAGTTCCTCTTAGCAGGCCCTATCCTTCACCTTCAGTTTTGCTCACTTTTCTTCTTCTCTGATGAATTCTTGCCATGCTTTATGAATTCTTGACATACTCTGTCATAATCTTAAAGACTGTTGTTCATAAAACACCAAATAATTGGGCTGTTAAGGATATTTTTCTTTTGAATTAGTCACCCATATACCCCTAATTTTCCTAATTAGTCACCCGTTTCACAGAAATGTCAGAAAATGTGAGTGCTGCTTGCTTGTGCATACATAGTGTTGAATAAATTGTGTACCGAAGTTTGTTAAAATGACCAACACTAAGTATTACACTTGTTGTATTTGTTTTTTAAATACATTACATTTTTGTCTGAAAGATGATAAAATAAAAACCACTTCAACTTACATTAAATGAAGTTGAGCCATATCTAGAGACCAGTGGTCGGATTCACGAAAATCTTCATGAGAAAGAAGTTAAGATGAATTCTGAGTCATACAAAGAATGTATTAAGAAGTTCTCAAATATATACTTAAGAACAACTTAAGAAGAAAATGACAGCCTTTTAGCTTTAACTGATTGAATGAATGGCAGTTCTAGCTGGTCTCTCAATGATCAGCTCCACGAGAAACAGTTATTTTTTGTGCTTTCTCTACAGTGATTGTGTCTGGTGTATGCGTGCTCTCCTATGTGCTGAAAGCTGACAAACATTGTCATATTTATGGGCTGAAATTGAAAAACAAGTGCCATGTTTGACTTGTTTTAGTAGAGTTGTTAGACTACTGAATTTCGAATTCAGTAAAAAGTTGCATTTCACAAATAGTAATGACTCGATGTTGTTTACATTATCAATCACTTCAGAAAAATTGTGCACATCCCTAGAAATATGTGTTCTAATATGTATTATAATGCTATGCTGTAATTCTTAAATGCAACAATTAATTTGAAATAAACCAATAAATTCATATAACTTATCTTCTATCTATCTATTGTTCTATCTGTTGTTCTATTTATTGTTCAATCATAGGCAAGGCCAGTTTATTTATATAGCACATTTCGTACACAATGGTAATTCAAAATGCTTTACATAAAAGAAAGTAAAATAATCAATAAAAATATTAATAAATAATAAACAAGGAATTAAAAAACTTTGAAAATGATTAAAAAATGTATTTCAAATGAATTTAAGACTGTTAATAATAGAAAATAATTATACATACATAAAATATAGTGCACTCAGTTCGGACATCGCACAGTGCTCATTCAATAAATGCACTGCTAAATAGATGAGTTTTGAGTGTAGATTTAAATGTGACTAATCTTTTAGCACATCTGATCTCTTCTGGAAGCTGATTCCAACTGCGGGCGGCAAAATAGCTAAAAGCAGATTCCCATTGTTTTGTGTGAACCCTTGGTATTTCTAACTGACTCGATCCTAATGATCTGAGTGGTCTGTTAGGTTTATATTCAGTGAGCATATCTGCAATGTATTTAGGTCCTAGGCCATTGAGTGATTTATAAACAATAATAATAATAATAATACATTTTATTTAAGGTGCCTTTCAAATAACTCAAGGTCACCGTACATCATGAACAAAAAATAAAACAGCAATAAATAACAATAAACAGCAATATCAATGAACCATAAAAAGAACAAGGAGCAGTTAAAAAAAAAAAACAATTAAAGATTTGAGTGTAGCCAGTAATCATGTAGGAAAAGCTATTCTGAATAAGTGAGTTTTGAGTTTAGCTTTGAATTGGGATGATGAATCTAAGTTGCGGATGTTAGCTGGGAGAGAATTCCAAAGGCGAGGAGCAGCACGGCTAAAGGCTCTATGACCCATGGTGGTTAAACGAGCCGTGGGTGTATGGAGAAGACCCAGTGAGGAAGAACAGCCGTGGGAGTATGGAGAAGACCCAGTGAGGAAGAACGAAGGGTTCGAGAAGGGGTGTAGGGCTGAATAAGATCTGAGAGGTAAGTTGGAGCGAGGTTATGGAGAGCTTTATATGTGAGAAGAAGAATTTTTTATTCAATGCGAAATTTGATGGCATGCCAATGAAGCTGTTTAAGAGATGGAGTAATGTGTTGTATAGATGGAGTCCGGGTTATTATACGAGCAGCTGAATTCTGAATCAACTGGATTTTATGGAGAAGCTTGTGTGATAAACCAAATAAAAGAGAATTACAGTAGTCGATGCGAGAGGTGACAAGTGAGTGAACTAGAATGGCAGTACTGTGTGGAGTGAGAGATGAACAAAGGCGAGGAATATTACGGAGATGAAAATAACAAGACCGGGTTATACTATTAATGTGAGCTTCAAATGAAAGAGTGCTGTCAAAGATGACCCCCAAGTTCTTAACCTGGCGAGAAGGAGAAATGGAGGAACCATCAATGGATAAAGAAAACTACAGGACCTAGAGAGAACAGAGTTAGTGGCTACAAGGAGTACTTCAGTCGTATTGCCATTAAGTTTAAGAAAATTGGCTTATTACTAAGGTGAGCTTGGATCTGTGCTGCAACTGCTTTCTCAAGAATTTTCGAAATAAAAGGAAGATTTGAAATGGGACGGAAGTTATCTAAATTGTTAGGGTCTGCACCAGGTTTTTTAAGAATTGGGGTTATAGAAGCTATTTTAAAAGATGATGGAACAGTGCCAGAGCTAAGAGAAGTATGAACAATACGAGTTATAAGAGGAGAAAGAGAAGGAAGACAGGCTTTTACCAGGTGAGTTGGTATGGGATCAAATAAGCATGTAGAAGAATTTGATTTATGAATAAGATTAGAAATTTCTAATTCAGATGGCAGGGTAAAAGAAGAGAAAAGAATAAGAGGGGAATCGGTTGAAACACTGTAAACTGAATTAGAGTATGGGTTAGCCGGAGAGGCCAACTGTTGGTGGATAGCAGTTATTTTGTTACTGAAAAAAGACATAAATTCATCACATTGAGCAGTGCAGTACAGGTGTGCAGGAAGGCTGTCAGGAGGTTTCAGTATACGATTTACAGTGGAGAACAAAGCTTTAGTATTACAATCTCCAGACTCAATTAAATGCGAATAAAACTCATGTTTGGCAGCAGAGAGAACATCCTTATAAAGATGAACATGTTCGTTATACAGCTCTCTATGTACCACAAGTCCAGTTCGTTTATAAAGGCATTCCAAACGCCGCCCTCTAGACTTTAGCTGGCGGAGTTCAGGAGTAAACCAAGGCGCAGAGTTAGTGAAAGATACAGTCTGAGTTTTAAGAGGTGCAAAATTGTCCAGGAGCTGTCGTAATTCAGAATTATAAAAGGAGACCAGCTCATCAGATGAAGAAAGATGGTCACTGTGTGGGAGGTTGGTGATTGCAACAGTAAAAGCTGAGGTGTTGATCTTTTTTATATTCCGGAATGTCATAGAACGTTGTTGCCTGGATCTAGAGAGTGTAATATTAACATGGAAAGAAAGCAATTTATGATCGGATATGGGTATTGCAGTTGCTGTACAGTCCAGAGGTGTAACACCTGAACAGCAAACAAGGTCCAGAGTGTGGCCTTTAGAATGGGTTGGAAAGTCACAATTAACAGATCGTTTGTTACTCTCACCAAGGCGGTTTCGGTTCTATGCTTGGGACGAAATCCTGACTGAAAACACTCATATAAGTTATTATTACTAAGGTGAGCTTGGATCTGTGCTGCAACTGCTTTCTCAAGAATTTTCGAAATAAAAGGAAGATTTGAAATGGGACGGAAGTTATCTAAATTGTTAGGGTCCGCACCAGGATATTAAAATCACCCAGTAGAATAATATTAGGTGATAAGGTACACAGTGAGGTTAAACATGCACAAAATTCCTCTAAAAATGTATTACAGTATTTGAGTGGTCGATAGACAACAGCTAGAACTGTAGGTGTTGGACCGCTGATGGATAAAGCAACTGATTCAAAAGAAGCATACGTTGATACAGTCAACAGAGATGCTTTATAAATCGATTTGTGAAGTATCGCGAGACCTCCGCCACGTCTGGAGATACGAGGTTGCGAAATGTAAACAAACCCCGGGGGACACGCATGATTCAACTCTAAAAAGTAATTCTCTTGCTGCCAGGTCTCAACCAAACAGAAGAAATCAAACTTGCGATCATCCACAATGTCACTGATGAAGAACGTATATTAAAAAGTCCAACTTTGAGCTCATTCCCACCCAGTGAAGAGCTAGCCGATCTGGCTAAGCTAGCCAGGACGCTCTGGTCAACGGTCCGCCGAGTATTCCTTGCTGCTCGGGGAGCTGAAGTCCAGAATGACCGTATAACCTTCGAGTCATCATACCTGAAACCCCGTCAAGACCCACGATGGATATATTTTGGGCGGGGACGATGAACAATGTCCTGATAGAGGCAGAGCGAAGGCGGTGGCTCAGCAGAGTAGCACCGCAGCTGCTAGAGCTCGGTCACTGTATAAAGAAACAGTGAGGTCGCTGAGTGGAACAGTGACAACAGACCAATCCAAGCGATGATGACAAAATGGTAAGTCCACATTGTGTCAGTCAAAACGAAGTTCAACAAAGGTAGAAAACACCGGAGAGCAGCGGCAGCCAATTGCGTGAGTGTTCACTCAACCAGTTCACTAAACGAGTAAAAGTACTTTAAAATCAATCCTAAATGTAACTGGAAGCCAGTGTTAGGACCTAAGGACTGGTGTGATATGCTCAGATTTTCTGGTTCTAGTCAGAATTCTGGCAGCAGCGTTCTGGATGAGCTGCAGCTGTCTAAGTCTACCCTACTGGTAGGCATGAACATGTTTCTCCAAGTCTTGACTGGAAACAAAACATCTAATTCTTGCAATGTTTTTGAGATGATAGTATGCTGATTTAGTTGCTGCTTTGACATGACTACTGAAACTAAGGTCTGTCTCCAGAATTTCACCAAGATTCTTGACTTGATTTTTAGTTGTTTGACCTCTAGAGTCAAGGTATGCATTCACCTTGAGAACTTCATCTTTGTTTCTAAATGCAATGACTTGTTTTCTCCTTGTTTAACTGAGGAAAATGTTGGCACATCCAACTGTTCATTTCATCAATGCATTGGCAGAGGGAGTCAATGGGGCTGTAGTCATTTGGTGATGAGGCTAGGTAAATCTGGGTATAATCAGCATAGCTGTAATAGGCTATTTGGTTATTTCTCATTATTTGACTTAGTGGGAGCATATACAGGCTAAACAAGAGCGGTGCAAGAATTGAGCCTTGTGGGACTCTGCATGTCATGGACGTCCACTTACTTACGTCATACTGTCTATCGTTCTATCTGTCATTCTATATATTGTTATATCGATCTACGGTTCTTTTCAAAAATGTAATACAAAAATATTCTTAACTTTTTTAAAGAAAATAGCAGTTAAGAAGAATTTTATTCTTAAAAAAATATTCCATGAATCTGGCCCCAGAATATTAAAGAGACACTAAACTGAACTAGTAATAAACCACCTGGAAAAAATTCCTTAAATGTTCTTTAAACTAAGAAAATGGTAATGTTTCTCTTAAGCACTCTTTACGGAGAGGCTCTTTGGGGAACCAAAAATGGTTCATCACTGTGAGCAAAAATACAAACGTATTGTCCGCACACTGATATAACTGCTCCATAACAATAATTTATTGCAACATTTCGACCATCAGGTCTCCGTTATCACTGTGAGCACCTTTATTTTTAAGAGTATACAGGCGTACTCATTCTCCAGGGAACTCAAAGCACCTGCTGTGCACTGTGTGTGTGTATTCACATAATACACATATGTGTTTGTCATGTGTGTGCACGCTCTTCTTAAGTCCTGTCTCGAAGGGTCTTGATGGAACACAGTTAGTGAAGATCCTCGGACGCCCTCTGAGACCACAGTATGTGAAGCTCAGCGAGGGGGAGGAAGGACACTGCGTAGTCTGTAATCACACCGACACACGCTCCTCCCTGACTCGGTGAAAGAATGGAAAAGCTGTCGCTCACAGGCCACACAGCCGTCCCACACAAACATGTATGCCACACGCAAGCACGCTCTCACACAGGAATTTTAAGCAAAGGCAGTGAAAACTTTATGGGCGGTTGAAAGGCTTTTATACACCCTACTCCTCTGCATGTGTTACCGCAGCATACACAGAGCGGTTTCCTTCCTGAAGCATGAGCTTTGGTTTCATTTCGATCTCAAAAAGAACTGGGATCATTATTAAAGGATTTCAGACTGTCTAAAAAGTTTTTGCTGATGCCTTTTCTTTCTTTGCTTTTCAGCTTTCTAATTCTCGACCTCAACACAGCTCTTCCTGTCAGAGCTCAGTGGAAAATGAGGTTACTTTGTTCTTTTATGAAGTTGAAAGCAAAGAATGTTACATTTTGGTTTCTTTGTACTCATATGATCTACCATGCTGATTAATAGGCCAATTATATATTAGCAGCATCAGAAGATTGTGCCGATTGTACATTTCAAAATCCATGTGAATAAATAATGTGCATTTTCATGTTGTGAATTTGAAGCTAATATAGAGTAAAATTTGTGTTTATTTAAATTTGACTTGCTATAATGAAATTTACACATAAACCATATCAATACTATGTGTTAAACGTTTGGGGTCTTTAAGATTTTTTTTTTTTAATGTTTTTGAAAGAAGTCTCTTATGCTTACCATTTATTTGATCCAAAATATAGTAATATTAGTCATGTTGTGAAATATTATTACAATTTTTAAATAACTGTTTTCTATTTTACAATATATTTTAAAATGTAAGTTGTTACTGTGATGGTGAAGTTGACATTTTAAAGGAACAGGTTTTATTTCTAATATAATTTTCCTTACGTCCTTACGTCGTTTCCATAAGTCTTTACTGTCTCTAGTAATCAGTTGAATGCTGCTTTACTGAATAAAAATATTAATTTCTTTCAACAACAACAACAACAAAGATATATTGAGTGTAATAACCCAAAATAAATACCAGTGAATGTCATGTACAAAGAACTTGATTGACAGCCACACTAATGTTAGAGTGACACTGCTGAGGACATGTTCCCCTGTCAGCTGAAAATCAACATTTATGAGAACAAATCCAAGATAAAAAAAACAGAGCGTACCAGGTAGTGTTTGCTCATGTGATAACAGCTAGCTAAATGTAAGGGTAATGTACTAATGTTACCGCTGTAATAACACACGCCGTTTAGTTACTATTAAAGCCCAACCGGGTCCGTTTGCCATCATGTGAGAAGGTGCATCTGTCAAGCTTATCTTATTGGTCGATTCAGCAGATATCGAACATTAGCCAATGACATCACTCATAGGCTCATTCTAGCCCTTCATGACCAGTTATCTATTCAAAGAGCTGGTTATTTTATTATAGTCAGTGTGATGGGGACATTTAAGTTATGAGTTTTTACATCATAGAATCATTAGCTTGAGCATGAATGATGATTAGGTCACCCAAAAATGACTTTTCTGTCATAATTAACAGAACAAGAACAGGAGCTGAGGTTGCATGCTTCAATAAATATATATATATATATATATATATATATATATATATTAAAAGGTAGTTCATATGATTCTTGCACAATATTTTGAGGTCTTCTGAAGCTCATAACATGGCTTCATGTGAGGAACAAACCAAAATGTAAATCACTATTCAGTGATAATCATCTGTTGAGCTGTTAATTGCTGTGATCAAATCATTGAGCTGAAGAACTGAATGAGTCTGATTTGTGAATGAATCAAATAGAACGTATTATGAACAATTAATCGGAACGGTTTAACTCCAAAGATTTGTTCACAAATCAGCCATCGCCGTGTCTCTAATGAGCTCTCATGAATGTGCCAGTCAGATGTCAAGATTTTCAGTTTCTGATATAATGTTCAGAATATAGTACATGAGACATGTACCACTTTTATGATGCTTTTGTGTCATTTTTAAAGCTTGAAAGCTTCATTCCCCATTTGTTTTAATTTTCAGAGAAATATTGACCTGATGATTATTTAAAACATCTCTTTTTGTGTTTCACAGAGAAAAGAAAGTCACACTGGTTTGGAAACAATATGAGGGTGAGTAAATGACATCGCTTGAATTTTTGCATGAAATATTTCTTTAAAGAAGCCACTGTTTTTATACCCCTGACTGAATGGGATCAAATGAGTGCCGTCTAGTGTTCCTTTAACTACAGAGTAATTTAACTCTGCAGATAAGACCGATTGTGTCAGGAGCGGGTCATTGGGTGTATATTGCAATCTCTCTGTCTCTTAATCACTCACTTATGCATATGTGTATGAGGACATATTTTCCCACTGCACAGAAGCTATTCTGAGTTGTGTTGGGAGATAGGCCAGATTACGTATCTGAGCGGCCTGTGTAGTTGATTGGCTGGCGGCTTCATCAAAGTCCAGAGCTCTTTTAGAAACGCCATACTGACAGCAGAGTATGGGGGTGTAATGTCAATCATTAGTGGTCTGGTTAATCATAAACTTCATGAATTGCTCTTATTATAATAAATAGATTTTTACATTTTCTAAGAAAGTGAGTGGCGAAAACGATGCAAGGGCATTGCTAGGTGGTTGCCATGGTGTTTAGGTTACTGGCTTAAGCCAAAAGAATTCATAGTCATAGTGAACAATGGTTGCCTTCATCTTATCATACTTAGAACTTTTTGATTCAAAAGCATGCAAACTTATTTTAGTATCTTTAGTATGATATAATATCAAGCAGTGTTATTCTGGTATTATATACTGTTACATTTACTGATATTTTAAATTAGCTTTTACTTTTATATTTTCTGTTTTCATTTTAAGCTTTACTAGTTCAGTTTATTCTCTCTCTCTCTCTCTCTCTTTAAAAAAAAAAAATATATATATATATATATATATATATGTGCACACATATATATGTGTGCACACACACATGCACTACAATACACGTATAAGTTTGGGATCAGTTCGATTTTTTTAAAGGTTTTTTATTCTTTTGTGCTCAAGGCTACATTTATTTAATCAAATATACAGTAAAAACTGTAATATTGTGAAATACTTTTAGAATTTAAAATAACTGTTGTCTATTTTAATATACTTAAAAATAAAATGTATTCCTGTGGTGGCAAAGTTGAATTTTCAGCATCATTACTCCAGTCTTCAGTGTCACATATCCTTCAGAAATCATTCTAATATGCTGATACATTTTTTTTATCATTTTATTTTAAAAAGTATAAAAAAAACAATATTACAATTGTGACAATATTAGTCTTTACATTACTATCAATTTAACACATCCTTGCTGAATATACTTTTTTTTTTTGAAAGGTAATGTATGTATATCTGATTTGCGTATTTTATGATATATTATATTTTAATATTTATGTTTTTGTTATCAAGTTTTTTATGATACATTTATATTTTATTATATTATTATTTATTTTATTTCCGCTTATGTAAAAATAACAATGTCAACAAATATCTTGTGTACACATCCATTTCAACCGCTTGGATGGTTTCAACTGCCTGCAGAACCTTTCCAAGAAATGGAAAAATCCTACAGGTTTGGGGCTGAGCTGAGGGTGTGTGTGTGTGTGTGAACCTTTAAGAGTCAGGCATGCAGAAAGCAGGTAATAACAGCTCTCTGCTGTATGCGGTTTAGTGAGTATGTAAACAATCATATCTGTTAACAGTGCTGAGTAAGTGCTTTGAATATTCTGTACATGAATGTACATCCATATCAGTCTTAGAATGACAATGTCAACTTAAGTAAACACACCTTCGTACCACTAGAGTTGAAGAACTCTCAGTGAAATTCGGTGAGTCAGTCCACTCGACAGCCATCACAGCTATTTTGTAGTCGTGGAAGTACAGCTCCTGTTTGCTTGAATGGGAAGTCTGTAATATTCAAAACAGTGTGCTAATAACATGATACGATAACATGATAATATTTAGAAACCTGACAGCTGGTAAATGTATGAACCGCAGGAGAAGTGTTATCGAACATTCCAACACATAGTTCTGTTGATAGATTTTGAGCAAAGGATGCTACACACTCTATTTGTGTTAGCATCTGCATAGTTTGGCTCCACGACAGATTAATTTGCACCTGAATTTCAAATGCAGGACATTGATAGCAGAATATTAAAAGCAGTAGATATTTTCTCCTTCCTTTAAAAGGCAAAGTTGGGGTCAGTAAGATTTTTTTAAGTGTTTGAAAGATGTCCAAGCCTGCATTTATTTGATCAAAAATACAGTAAAACACAGGGTATCACTTTAGTATAGGGACCAATTCTCACTATTAACTAGTTGCTTATTAGCATGCCTATTATTAACATATTGATTGTTTATTAGTACTTGTAAAGCACATTCTGAATGACCATATTACATCCCTAATCCTACCCATTACCTAAATTTAACAGCTACCTTACTAGCTATTAATAAGCAGCAAATTAGGAGTTTATTAAGGCAAAATCACAGTTAATGGTTTGTCAATAGCGAGAATTGGACATTAAAATAAAGTGTGACCAAACAGTAATATTGTGAAAATGTATTACAACTTAAAATAACTATTTTGTATTTGAATATATTTAAAAAATGCAATTTATTCCTATCATGGAAAAGTGGAATTTTCAGTTCATTTAGTGTCACACGATCCTTCAGAAATCATTTTGTGGAAACCATGATACATTTATCGTAAAATATATTTATTTCTTCCAACAAATAAACCTTACTTTTCAATAGGACTGATTTTTTTTAATGCTTTGCCATATGGTATGCACAAATATACAGTTAGATGCAGTTTAACAGCTTGCACAAGCGCAATCCCTCATTTGGCACTAAAACTACCATCAGGTTTACTACAGACATGCAGTAAAACACAAAGGTGCGGACACTTATTTTTGTCACCGACTTTATTGAATATGCATTTGTAGGAGTATCCCTTTCAGATGCAAAAATAATGGGAGGAGAGCATTTAGATGAATAATGCAAGGTTAATTTACTAATGTTTGCGGTAGCCATTTTACTGATGCACCATTATTTACCTCTCAAAAAAAGCATAACCCATTTTGAGCCTGTGTTGTTAGTACACTCTTAAAAATAAAGGTGCTTCACGATGCCATAGAAGAACCTTTTTGTCTAAATGGTTCCATAAAGAACCTTTAACATCTAAAGAACCTTTCTGTCAGTTGGTCATTTTACAGCTTTAACATAAACAACAAAACTAAACTTTTGGTTTTAGTAAAGTTTTTCGTCTAATATTTAAATATTCATTTATTTCAGCTTAATTTAAATTAGCAAAAATGTTTAAAGGTTTAGTTTTAGTTAGTAACGTTGCTGGACTAAGTGCAGATAAATGTGTGCATAATTATACATGCATTTAATACAATGTCATATTTTTTGCAACATTGATTAACAGTGAACACATGAAAACAAACATTAATAACCGAATATAGTATATTAGTCATAAGTTGTGTTACTTGATATTTACAAACACTTAAATAAAGAAGATCTGTTCTACAACCTAAAGAATGTCATAACCCCCTGTTTTTTTTTGTTTTTTTTTTTGAGCACACTCACTAAAGTATGGAAACCCGTTTCCGCCACTGAATTAAAAAAAAAAAAAGGTAATTGCAACTTTTTATCTCACAATTCGGACTTTTTTTCACAGAATTGCGAGTAGTTTTATTTCAGTTGGTCATTTTACGGCTTTAACATAAACAACAAAACTAAACTTTTGGTTTTAGTAAAGTTTTTCGTCTAATATTTAAATATTCATTTATTTCAGCTTAATTTAAATTAGCAAAAATGTTTAAAGGTTTAGTTTTAGTTAACGATAACGTCGCTGGACTAAGTGCAGATAAATGTGTGCATAATTATACATGCATTTAATACAATGTCATATTTTTTGCAACATTGATTAACAGTGAACACATGAAAACAAACATTAATAACCGAATATAGTATATTAGTCATACGTTGTGTTACTTGATATTTACAAACACTTAAATAAAGAAGATCTGTTCTACAACCTAAAGAATGTCATAACCCCCTGTTTTTTTTTTTGTTTTTTTTGAGCACACTCACTAAAGTATGGAAACCCGTTTCCGCCACTGAATTAAAAAAAAAAAAAAGGTAATTGCAACTTTTTATCTCACAATTCGGACTTTTTTTCACAGAATTGCGAGATATGAAGTCAGAATTCTGACTTTTTTTCTCAGAATTGCGTGATATAAACTTGCGATTATGAGTTAAAGTCCAATTTTGAGGGGGGAAAAAGATTGATATGTTCTCAGAATTGCGAGTTTATATGTCACAATTTTGACTTTATTTCTCAGAATTGTGAGTTTATATCTCACAATTATGACTTTTTAACTCGCAATTGCGAGTTTATACCACGCAGTTCTGAGAAAAAAAGTCAGAATTGCGAGTTTGTATCACGCAATTCTGAGTAAAAAGTCAGAATTGTGAGATCAAAAGTCGCAATTACCTCTTTTATTTTTTATTCAGTGGCGGAAACGGGCTTCCATACTAAAGAGGTGGAAAATGTGGACTGGATCAAACAAAAACTAGAGTTTTGATGGATTGGATTGTCAAACAAACTGACAAAGTTATTTTTAATCAGAAATTTTGGAAAGGTTTCGTGTGCAGTTTAACTCATACTTAACCAAATTGCATTTTAAAGCATCATAGGTGTACTCTTGACAAGACATCTTTTCCGAAACATAGGCAGCAACATTTTTTTGTTGCTAAAATCAGAGACAGAACTGTATTTTTAACACAGAGGACAGATTGCATTGTGATGGGGGAAAAAATGCATTCAAAAGGGGAGAATGAACCAAGAGAAATGTTGAATATAAATTATATCTATTTCAAAACTGAGAAGTATTGACAAAATAGTTTAAAATAGGTTATTTTTGCTCAATATTTGATTGTGTTATGTATTTTATCTTCATTAAAGTTAGCTGCTTCTGCATTTCACGTTTGTATGGTTTGTACTGTCAAAATAAGAGTTGTTGGATATGCACAGGTATATTAGTCTTTTATGGGTTCCTATGATAGTTAGGATGTAGACATTACCCTTGTTCTGTGGAAAGTCGTTCTTGAAGCTCGTTCTTGTGAATCTCATTAGGTTTTGGAACAGAGCTGTTGAGTAGCAAGCATCATGTCACTTCAGTGACTCACGTATAGCAGGTACTGACCCATGTGAAGTGACTAAGACTGTGTATGAGTGGTTTAACAGATACACACTCTCAGGTGAAGTGTGTAGAGGTTTGTGTTGCAGGGATGAAGGCAGCATTTGTGGTTTTTCTGAGTCAACATCACAGTTTAAAGTGCTAATACTGAATTGAATGAGTGTCATTTTCTGCAGAGGTGCCATGAATGATGATTTAATTGCTTAAGTAACTGAATTATTTCTATTTGAATGCTAACAGGACGGAAGTGAATGCTAATCTTCATCAGCAAAGTTTTGTACTTTTTACTTTTACTTTCAAGTGTTCAAGTGTGTAGTTTTTTCTGTCTCTCTCTCAATCCTTTACACTTTACCACCTGTTGGACTGGGATTCCTCTCCCAAAGTCTTTCTCTAAAATCACAGGCTCTTTTTTTTCTCCTTGCCCTACATTGCGAATGATGTAATTGAATCATAAAAAAACACTGTAATATACAGTAAATCTATTGACTACAGATGTGACGAAACAATGATTTTTAAGTTTATTTCAACATATGGACGTATATAAGTTTGAGAGCAAAGAAAGGCTTACTCGACTTCATGGGAAAGGGTGGTTACTTTTGAGCGCTTTTGGCATGATTTACGGTTTCCATGGAAACATCGGCTTCTCTGATTGGTGGTTTGGAATTTGAAAACATACTTTGCTTGCTTTATACTGCATCTATGAGAAGTGCGTGTAACATAACAACGACAACTCAAAAATTGCTCATTGAACATTCAAATATACATTTTTGAAAAGTTAAACAGAATTATAATGTTGAATTAGATTGGAAATGTAACTCTTATGTATGATTTTATGGGCATCTTTGTTTATTTTGGTATGACAAACTATTTTTGGTTCTGCATTGGGTAACAATTTGATGTTCAATGTAAAATTTGGTTAATGAAGCAGAACCAGTTCAGAACCACTGATTCAAATTTATGCTGTTTAATGAAATCTTAGGTTACATAGCCATAGTGTGCAGTTTAACTAAAATATCAAGTTAATAAGACATGCATTTGGTAGATTTAATCATTGAAATTGAATCACTTCAAACAATAAATATAAAAATGCAGCATTAAATATAAAGACGGAACATTAAGTTGAGTTGTAATAGCCACCTAAGATAATAATTAATATGTTGCTGAAGTACGAGGTCAGATTACTGTAAATAGGAGATGGGGAATCGATATATGAGTGCAGAGTGTCTGTATTGTAACCAGGGAGGTAAGAGATGAGGACAAGCTTCCACCATGCTTTTAAGGAGACATCCTGAGAAGATATCACGCTACACTCCATGTTATTTTTTGTGGGATATGGATATACAGCATGCACGATATGCTCACCGAAACCATGAATCATTGAAATGAATCATTCAGACCCCCAATCAAACAAAAGAGAGTTGTGAGAAAAGCATTAAAGAAGACAGGAAAATTGTGCTTGGAGGCATTCAAAGCATGTACTAACAGAGCGTCAATGCTTTGTTTTTTGGCTTTGCACCAATCTGAATCTGGTGCGAGGAATTCTGGCCTGTGTGGGAGTGTATTTGATTGGTGTGAGCAGTACCAACTTGTACTTGTATAGGCCTACTAGGGTTTGGTCTGAAACAGGTTGAAATCTAGAGGGAATGGATTTTGGGTTGAGTAACTTGGCGGGATGTGTTTGCTGATAACGTTGTTCGCTGTGTTTGTGACTGTTGGGTAATGCACGTTTGGAATAACTGAACTGAATGTCTTGCCACAAGCCATGATCTTGCAAAATCAGGAAAAAAAAGTCTGTTTTTCAGGTGTTTATTGTTTTATTTACGTGGCAAATATGCTTTTCTCACACACACCCACATCCTTTAAAGGCTGCAGCAGCACACACTTACACTCTCATCATTATCTCTGACCTGTTTCCTCTCAAATTCTCACACCTTAGTTTGCTGCCTGAAGAGAGTGAGTGTGTGTGTCTCTTGCCCAATTTGGTCATTTTAATATGCGTCATTGCCTCATTTACAACCGCGGGGGGGCGGTAAAGGCAGTCTATGATGCTCTCATGTGTCCCTGGTCACACTTGCCAAGGTGTTCACGAGCCCATCATGTGTTTGTCTTTTCACTCTATAAACCTCAGTTGAAACCACCTGCAGCTCAACGCCTTGAGTAATCCAACAGCCACATGCTTCGTGCAAAAAACACACTGATTACTGGTCAGAATCAGATTTGTATCTTCTGTCAGCACTGATTAATGATCAGATTCAAACTTGTCATAATTTTTTCCAAACACGCATTGCTATATTTTAATGTGAAACACTAAATGAAACATTTTGAAGAATGTTAACGCTGCACTTTTATCATAGAAAATCCTTAATGTTTCATAAAACGTATCATAAAAGAAAGTCTTATAAAGCCATATGATAACACTTTGCAAAAAAGCAAACATTATTGTGTGCATTTGGTAAGTAAGGTATAATGCACGGCTAGCTGTGCATTAAATGATTTTAATGCACGATGTGGAGGCCAAGTGGTTGCCTCCGTGAAGTGCATTAAAATTGTTTAATGCACAGCTATCCATGCATTATCTCGCTTATACCATGGTCCTTTGCCAGCATCGACAAGTTAAAGCTGTTAATTATGTTTTCTGCACAATATTTGACAGGATGGTAAAAATTACGGTTATTTTCGTCCGATAAAGCTCGTTAGCGCTAGCATTCTGCCCGCTTCAAATCAGACACAGAGATGAAATACTGAGGTAAGATCACATTTATTTGAATGAATTATACCATTTATTTGAATTCATTATCGAATTAATTATCTCTCTACAAACAATGAAGCTGTGTTTAGTAACTTCAAAAGCAGTGATTTTACCACCTCGTTGCTGAGGAATATCATGTAGCGATCTAGTATCTAGACTGTTTTATTAATAAAAGTCGAGGGGCAGCGTGACAAGTTTCTGTGTGCGCGCAACGCAATCTGCGATCTACGACCTCCGACCTCTCTCTCTCTCTGTTTGTGTGTGTGTGTGCCTGTTTGTGTGCGAGTGATGTGTGTGGATTTGTGTGCATCAATTAAAAAAGCGCATTAATATAGAACGGTGATTAAACTGACTTGGAACAACTACCTGTGCATTAAACGGGTTTAATGCATACCTGCCAGCCAATCAGAATTGAGTATTCACTATTCATATTATTGATTTACAAATATTATTACTGTTCATTGTGTTCACTGTTCATTCACAATCCACCTTTAATGTTAAAAACTAATTAATATATCTTATATATTGCTCTTTTGTTAGTTTTGACTGCTTTTTTTGTCCTCATTTGTACGTCGCTTTGGATAAAAATGGTTACTAAATGTAAATGTAAATATCAATTATTCAATTATCTGGAAAGAAAGAAGAAAGTAATTTAGAATGACACAGGAGTGAGTAAATTGTGACATTTCGGTTTCATTTTTGTGTGACTGTTCCTTTAAAGATTCAGTTAAGGACAAAGGTTTATCTGTATCTCCACTGGCCAGAGGCATCTGTAACACTATCATGTAAGCATAGAGACAGCGATATGACACATTCATTTACAATACGGCATAAACAAGAAGCTAAAATAAGATAAGGGCAACAGAAAATAACAAGCATCTGGAAGGTAGATGACTCATTGTTCTGAGAACAACAAAAAAGGGTAGTAAAATATTATTAGAAAAGGTTGATAGGAAAGGTTCGGGCACACAATGTGAGCAACAATAGAGCAATAAGAGCTAATTGTTATTTTTTGCACCTAAGGACTGTAATACACAATAGGTCAAGATATCCAATGCTAAGGCGTTGACTTTCAGTAATAACAGAGATCTCCGTGCCACAGGTAAAGTAAAGTCCCAGAGAGAGAAGCCCCGCCACTCAACAGCCGGCAAATGGGAGGTCAGAACAGGATCCTTGTATCTTGAAACGCTTGAGCGCTAGTCATATGCCTTCGCCATAGTGACTCATAAAGTTGAAAAGAACCGTGACTAATATGACTCCGTGTAAACATAATGGACAAATCAAAGAGCATTGAAAATCTCCCTTCTGTTTAGACAAGGAGCGGCAAGGACCCAGTGACAGTTGTGTTGGCAGAGGGGAATCAACTGACCTACTTTCATGATGACGGGGTCTTGATGGAGCTGTAGCATAAATAAACAAATGTATTGAGTTTAAATTGTAATCTGTAAATTGTAAGTATTGAGTTGGATTGTAATCATACAACATAATTTTGAAGTTTGGACTGTTTAAATGAATTTCAGTTTTTTTTGTATTGTGTATTGTCCTGTATTGTGTGTAACATTTCCAACTAGGGGCCAGTGTTACTAAACAGGACAAATTAGCGTGAGAGCGCAATTCCAAAACAGCGGTGATGGGCGTGGAAATTTCTGCGGGTGATTTACTAACAACGGCCAAAATTAAAGAAAACAGATGCGTTCCATTTACATATCGACCAACGCAAATTAACGTAGTCGCAAATAAAGAAGCCACAGTACGTTGAAAAGAACCGGAGGCCAAAAAATAAAGGGTTGCAAGAAGTTTTGATAGACCTGGTTTTGCGTGACTGCTAGTTGAAGGTTCCAAGTCGTCTTTTATTTCCTGAAGCAAATTAAAAATAACATGGCTTTGCAAACTTTGTTCGGATAATGTGTTCTTTTGGCATTCTAAATAATGCCAACAAAACAAAATTAATGTGTGGAAAAATCCTCTCCCTTCTGCCACATGCTCTCTGTTCTCTGCGGTGCCTCCTCCTAGCAACAACAATTACAGCCATTTCAAGTGCAAAATAGTTTAAGACATGCTTTTTTGGGCGTTAAATAATGGCGCAAATACCAGTAATTTGACGAGCGCAGACATTAGTAAATTGCGTTACGTGAGTCATTTAAATAATATCCTCCCATAAATTTTGCGTCTGAAAGGGAAACTCCTACAAATGAGTATTCAGTAAGGTCAGGCGCAAAAATAACTGTGTCCATGTCTTTTCAGTGCTAATTCTTCACTGCGCGTCTTTAGTAAATCCTGACAGTACTATTTTAACGCCAAAAGACGGTTTGCACTGGCGCAAGCTGTTAATAAAACTGGCCCTAGATTTTTACATGTTCTGAAAAAAAGTGATCAGGTTTACTAGGGTATCTTAGGTGGTTGCCATGTCTTTGCCAGTTGCCAGGTTGTTGCTATGCAGTTGTGAGAGTGTTCTGGGTGGTTGCCATGTCTTTGCTCAGTTGCCAGGTTGTTGCTGTGCAGTTGTTAGGGTGTTCTGGGTGTTGCCAGGTTGTTGCTATGCAGTTGCTAGGGTGTTCTGGGTGGTTGCCATGTCTTTGCCAGTTGCCAGGTCGTTGCTATGCAGTTTCTAGGGAGTTCTGGGTGGTTGCAATGTCTTTGCTCAGTTGTCAGGTTGTTGCTATGCAGTTGCTATGGTGTTTTGGGTGGCCAGGTTGTTGTTATGCAGTTCTGGGTGGTTGCCAAGCCATTGTTATGAAGTGGCTAAAATGTTCTGGGTGGTTGCCAGGGTGTTGCTATGCAGCTACTTGATTGATCTGAGTGTTTGCTAGGACATTACAGTGCAGTTGCTAGGGTGTTTTTGGTTTTCCAGACTGTTGCTATGCAGTTGCTAATGTCTTCTTAGTGGTTGATGGGCATGTAATTTACAGTTTTTATCACCTACAAGATGAAATCCTATTCGAGCACCTTTCCTCAACATGAGTTATGGTCTAAAGATGAATGGCCCGCTGAAGGTTATCTGTTTGTATTAATCCCTGCATACTGATGTGTACTTACTACTTACTGTAATGTAAGTGTGTAAAATGACTAAACTCAGCAGCACTATATAACGCTGCAGGGAGAGGTGTATCAGGATGTGGCTCAGAGCTTCTCAGATTTAGTTTGCAACACAAGTAGTGTGACACAGTTCCAATTTTACCAGAAAAAAACTAGTTTTACACACACACAGCCGTACACATGCAGCACAGCATTCGCTTGTGTTTTTCACCCACTTCCTGTCAGCAAAGAGAGTACTTCCTGTTTATTTGGCTCCTGTGGTTACACGTTAATTCTGGATGCATTTTGTTTTACTATATGTGACCTCTGTCTGGCATAGATCAACACTGTTTATCAGCTGTAAACAAAGAACTGATGGACAGACTCATCAGTTTTACCTGCAGGAAACTCAAGGAGCTCAAATCTAAGAATACAGCCATTTACTAGAAAAAAAAAATACTAGAAACAAAATGTAATTTTAATGTTATACTAAATTTTAAAGTATATGTTAATGTAACTAGATTTTTTAATCAAAATACGTGCTTAAAGTCTAAATAAAATGCTATTTTGCTATATGGGACATACTTTGCATTCAAGCCCCTGGCGAAAAACAAGTGCACTTCCATAATGTACTTAAAATACTATATTTTCACGCACTAATTTTGTACTTGATATACTAAAAATGATTCTTTAGTACTTCTTAAGACAATCTTAAGAACATCCACACCTTGAATATGAACTAAAATGTGCTTTCAACATCTTTCATACATTAGTACACTCAAGTGTACTACAAGTGGTAACTAAATACATTTTTAATACAGAGTATGTTAAAAGCACATTTCAGTTCATATTCATGGTGTCTTAAAATTACACAGCTGAGTACACTTAGATGTTCTTGAGATTATTTTAAGAAGTACTAAAGAATAATGTTTAGTATATTAAGTACAAAATTAGTATGTGAAAATAGTGCACTTTAAGTACATTATGGAAGTGCAATTCTTTCACCTGTTAATAAGATGGGTTTTCCCTAGCGAAAAATAAATATACTAAAATGTTTTTGAAATACTAATAGAAAAAAAAAGTCATACTAAGTATACTACAAATACATTTATATTTATGTACTTAATAAAAAATGATCCCTGCAAATATGCTAAACTAGTATACTTAAAGTCTGCTAAATTGGAACAACTAATTTTGTACTTAATGCGTGCAGAAGTAGTGCTGAAGTACACTGAAGTATATTTGATTGTGTTAAAGTGGAACTATTGCAAGTATAGCCTACTTCAGGTACACTTTAAAAATCTTGCATTTAAAGACCGATATTATTCAAAGATCATACAATCCTCATCAATAGTGACATTAAAACACATTTTAGGCTTAATATTAAGAAATGTGCATTGTGCATAAGTACTACTCCAAGTAAAGTTTAATTCTAACTTTTATATCAGTAAATACGTCAGTAAATATTTTAATAGATGTTAACAATACTTAGTATTAAATGTATTTTAAATATATTACTTTTTTTTGCTAGGGTTGTCTTGCATTTATTATGCCATTTTCACATGAACTTCTTAACCTTTGGTTTCATTTTTGCTGTGAAGTGGCCTGTACAGATGTAAGGGAAAACACAGGGTTATGAAGAAAGCGTAGGAGGAACAATGGCTCGAAAAAGGACACCCGTCCTCCTCTGCTCGACT
Source organism: Sinocyclocheilus grahami (assembly GCF_001515645.1). Taxonomy (NCBI): domain Eukaryota; kingdom Metazoa; phylum Chordata; class Actinopteri; order Cypriniformes; family Cyprinidae; genus Sinocyclocheilus; species Sinocyclocheilus grahami. Next base: position 771,922 of record NW_015505402.1, read on the forward strand.
TGGGAGGGGTAAAGTATACTTAAGTTACCCATTACGGCATTAGTCACGGTAAAAGCACAGTATTTTACCACTTGTAGTGGGGGAAATGCTTGTGTGAGAAAGTTACAGTATGATTGGCATTTTAAATGGAGGTATTTCATTAGCAAGAGCCATTTTTTTCTGCCATATTTAATGCACATACCCTAAGACACCTCATAGCTTTTCACACCATAGATCTATTCACAGAAACTCTCTTTCATCTCGGCGGCATCTCTGTCTCAATTCACACATAGCTGAGACAGAAATAGCAACCATCCCTAAAATGGCATTTGGTGTGAAGACAAGACTCATGACAACTCTCCTTTGATCATACTGCATTTTACAGAAGAACAATAAGTACTTGTACTTAACATTTCATGCTCTCCATCTTTCTTTCAGGAAGTCAATTTGTCCTCCTGCACTGCTTTGGCAAGAAAAAGCCATCTGAAGGCATGAATGTAAATAGAGCATAAGTCTGTGGTTTATTGGAGAGAGAACCTACGCAATAAAAAACAAAGGGCCTACGTGTTACAGCAAAAGCCTACGCTAAAGGGAAATCGCACACTTTTACGCAGTGGTGTTTATTTGTGTTGCCATTGTGGGCCGCTCTCTATTGCCGCACCACTGAACTACAGGCCTGAGAGGAAGTTTCCAGTGCGGTTATCATGACGAGGGTCTTGGAGGTTTTAAACACTTTTTCATATATGTTCTATTATATATTTTGGGGGTTTAATTTTGCAATAATAACTATATTTATTTACTTATACTTAGGGTATTATTAACAAGACAAGTATTGAAATTTGGTGTGAAACTCACTGACAATCAGACAATAAAATGTTGAAAACATTCCAAACTTATTTTGAGTTTATATCGCAGTTCTGACTTTATTGCAATTGCGAGTTTATATCTAGGAATTCTGACTTGTTTCACAGAATTGAGAGACATAAACTCGCAATTGCGAGTTATAAAAGTCAAATTCTGAGGGAAATAGTCATTTCTTACAACTGCGTATTATAAGTCAGAATTGAGAGATATGAGTTGTGAGCTTTTATCTCAATTCTGACTTTATTTCTCAGAATTGCCAGTTCATATCATGCAATTCTGACTTCATAACACCCAACCGCGACTTAATAACTCGCAATTCTGACGTTTCTGATTTGCGAGAAAAAAGTCAGAATTGTGAGATAAAAAGTCGCAATTACCTTTTGTATTTTTTACTCCGTGGCAGAAATGGGCTTCCATGTTTTGGTGAGTTTTGCATGTGTTTGCAGTTATTGTGCAGTGTGTCATTGTGTTTGCGGCCTGCTCACGGCATATGTGATGGTGATCAGAGCTGCTTCTTTAAAGGCTCACTCCTGAAGCACTCATGCTTGACTTTCCCTTCTGTCTCCATCACTCTCACTCTCTCCTGTTTATATCAACAGTGCTAAGAGAAATGACATCCGACAGGGACGCAGACAAACATTTGTCCAGATGAGCTGCGGTAACAGGATTGTGTTTGGACAGGAGCTTCTCTCTGTAGGGAACAAGGTGACAGTTGATCAGCTCAAGCACACTTAAAGGGATAGTTCACCCAAAAATTCTGTCATCATTTACTCACCCTCATGTTGTTCCAAACCTGTATGAGTTGCTTTCTTATGTCGAACATAAAAGAAGATATTTTGAAGATTGCTGGTAATCAAATAGTTGGTGGTTGCCATTGACTTCCATAGTAGGAACATGAGGGTGAGTAAATGATGACAGAAGTTTCATTTTTGGGTGAACTATCCCTTTAATGTGACGCAAACTAAGATCTGGGGATGTAAATGTTATTCAGTGTTATTGACCAAACCATGCGTGCCCACAAAGGTTGACAGTGTCTCAGATCCTCCCTCTGTAGTGATGACGTCTAATTCTAAACCACACCATGTTATTTTGAGACAGGTATATTAGACGCATGTTGGCAGCGTTTCATAACTTGTTTACTGAGACGCTCTCATCGCATCTCCCCGATAGATTTTACTTGTGTATTTATAGACTGGACACAAGAACCACATGAGGGAGCAATCAGTCAAAACTGTTTACTCAAAATTGCAAGTTAAGTGCGGTTAGAATGCTTGTGTTGTAAAACAAAGATCTAACGTTCTAATCTAAAGTATTCATTTTGGTCTTGATTTATGTAACATTAATTTCTATCTGTAATTTCTTGATATGTTAATGTGAGTTTCATGTATTGTTGACATAATATTAATGCATTTGCTGCATCGAAACATGCTTAAAATCACTCATAATACATCCTAGCAACCATTCAAAACATGCTAGTAACCAAACTGCATAGCAACATTCTTAAATCATCATAATACCTTAGCAACCACCTAGCAACCATTCAAACACCATAGCAACTAAACTGCATAGCAACATTCTTCAATCACGTGTGATACCTTAGCAACCACATAGCAACCACTCAAAACATCATTGCAACTGCAGAGCCACATTCTAAAATTACTCATAATACCTTAGCAACCACCTAGCAACCATTCAGAACACCCTAGCAACTAAACTGCATAGCAGCATTCTTAAATTGCTCATAATACCTTAGCAACCACCTAGCAACTAAACACCCTAGCAACTAAAATGGATAGCAACATGTTTAAAATCATCAGAACACCTTCGCAACCACTTAAAACACAATAGGTACTGCACAGCAACCTTAATAAGGATTACCTTCATCTGAAACTTGTCAAGAAAACTTTTTTCATATTTTTTTCTGACAGTTAACGTGCACCACTTGTTGTAACCATAGAACAATAACCTTAATGGTTTTTAAATTTCTTTATGCAAAATATAATTTCTTTTTTTTTTCATGGCCCTGATATTGTTGACATATCATTTGATTTGTCTTATTATTGTTGAAATGGTGTCTGACCTCAATGCAGATTCTCTGAAGTGAAACGCTGGAGGATTCTAAGAATGAACCACATGCAAAACTTTCTTTGCGGTTCTGATGATTCATCCACCCAATCGTGAGTTCACGTCGATGACTAGACTGCAGCTCTGACCAAATTCAACTGGTATTTCGGTACTGTACATGCACACGCTGTTAAACAGTCAAACAATTTTCAACAACCTATCTCAAATGTGTTAATGATTTATATAGACTCAAACAAAACCACATTCATGCTCATTTTAACAGAAAGGAAAACATTGGGCAACAACAACATTTAGCTTTAGATGTCACTAAACACCCAATTCAGGGGAGTTAAAAGATAAGAAAAGATGGCATCAGCTATAAGGCTTTTGATTCATGCTATCTGGGTACTTCATCAAGGTGAACTCTTTGTTCAGAAAGACGAATTGTCTTTTAGGTACACTAGATAAAGGCTGCACTTTATTCTTTATAAAGGAGTTCAGACCTCAGATAGGGCATCCGTCTGGCTCTCGTCTCCTTTCCTTTGGTCTTTTAAAGAAGGAGGCTCCTTGTCTTTGCTCTTTGGTTGTTTCTTTAAGGAGTTCCTCACCTTCTGACCCCAGACCTGAGAGACATGCTCCAGTATACACTTCTCCAACAGGGGGAGGTCAAAACTTAGAAAGTGGCAAATGCACTAATATGCAGGGATGGGGATTTTTTTCTTTCTTTTTACAGTTATAGAAATGATAGAATCAGTGGAAAGAGATCAACTGATTTCTCTAGTTTGTATTTAAATTTAGAAGTGGTAGTGAGAGTGATTGGTTACCAAGTGGTTTACAATTAGGGTTCCTGCAACACCAGTTGGTTAAGTTGTTTAATGACAAAAAGTGTACTGCAGGTATTTTATTGTTACTCTAATATGCTGTAAAACTGTTTAATCAGGTAATGTGAAAATGAGTTTTAATTAAAGTCCAGTATATAATTGAATATATTTAAATCAATGTGACTAAATTAGGTTATGTCAACAAATACAGGTCATATCAGGTCGAAATAAATCTTTGAAGGCACCAACTGAAACTCCTTTTCTCCTTTTTTGTTCTCCAATTAATAAAAATTTTTTTTTTACATAAACCTATTTTCTATTGCTACTGTCCACAACTGAATAAATATTTCTTAAATGTCAATTAAATATTATTTAAAAATATTTTTAAACAAATATTATTTGTTTGTTTTAAATTTACCCTCGACCACATCCACCATCAAGGTCAGATGCTTTTGCCAAGCTTGTCATGCTGCATTTTGGGTTTGCTTAAAATTGTATTTAAAATAAAAATATATATATCTTTTTTTATTTTGGTACCTGTTGTTATCTTCAAAATAAAATAAAAATGTGTAAGTAAATAACAGTGAGATTATATTTTAGCACTGCTCAACAGAAATTTGCAGAAATTTCAAAACTGGCCCATGCTTGATTGGTGCTGGTCTAGCTAGTTGGCTATGATAGCCATGCTGTTCACCAGTTGGTGAAGTTGGTCAACCAGCGCTGTCTGTGAGATGACTGGTTGGCCAAAGGAAGTCATACTGGATACAGCTAGTTATGAAGCCGGTTGGGGACCAGCATGTAAAACATATAACATATGTTGTTTATAAGAAACTTTCCCTGTCTGCAAGTTGTCCAGTTTTTAGCTCTTCTTAATTTCATTTAATGTTGAGCGTGCAGATTACGCCTCCTGTTAATAGCCATGTAAAGACATCAGCATCTGCTGCCTCTGATCCAGGACCAGTGTCGAGTTACGTGCTAATGGTTCCTCATTACTGCACAAAGAGGGTTCACTGAACTTCAGATTCCTGATGTATCTCAGCTGGCAGTTGGGTGATAATCTGTAAACTGTTTGTAAACCCTGATTCAGGACCACACTGATTACATCTAGACTCAGATAAGACGAATCGTTCGTTTCGAGTTTGCAACGGAGCTTGAATCTTGCTGAACTCATGTAATATGAAAACACTCGTTTGTTCTCTCTTATTGTAAACCCCAAAATCATTCAATTATTCCATTCTCGTCTTTCCAAACTTGCATGATGTTATATACTTTATTTTTATTTATTATTATTATTATTTTTTATTTTTTTTTACCGTTTCTGTCCCTATTTACGTTCAGTGAATGGAAAAGTGCAGCCTGGACATTCTATAGAATAAGGCGAGATGGAAGTAAGTTTCTTTTTTGTGAACTATCCTTTTAAGAATGATTTGCATAATAAGTGCTTTAGCCAAACCTTGCACAGCAAACTCATGGTCTCAAATGGGTTCATGTGGGCTAACTGGTTTATAGTATAAAGTTCAGTTTGATGGTCTGTAAATAAAATGTCTTTTGCAGCCGGTCATTAAGTGAATGATCTGTTTTCATCCGCAGACGTGACCATTTGCATTTCTATATGTAAAAATCTTTTAAAGAACGTTCTGTAATTATGCCTTTTACTCGCCACCGATTCAGACGAACTATAAATCACGGCAAACACAACTGCGTCTGAGGAATGTGAAACGGTTTGCCCCACTGCAGGCACAGACAGATACACAGATGCTAGAACACACACACACACACACACACACACACACACACACACACACACACACACACACACACTCTCTCCACTTACACGCTCACGTACTCCGGCATATATATACTGTCCTTTTGTCTCGTTTCACGTCCCTCAGCTGTCCTCTGTCATTCACCCCATTTCATGCTGCTGTCACAGGACATTTTCCCACAAATCTCCCACGCACATGTTCCCTCTGACAGAAACACACAGCACACACATTCAACCCTGACGTGTCCGAAGTCGACATAAAATCAAAATTGACCCTTTGACTATTTACTACACGTTTCTGGTCTGACTGTGAATGATTCATTGGCGAAAATTATTCCAAATGATTTTTTTGTCTGAATTGACTCTACTCTTTCGTTGACGTCACCTATTGTTAACCAATAGCCAATAACTATTTTATATTTTAGAAAAGTCTTAGTCTGATGAGAAAAAACCTGCTTTGTATGATCAAATACGTTTCTGAGGAATAAATTCCCATTTAAAGGCATAAAGTCCCATCCAAATTTTTTCCCATGAAATATTTTATGTTACTCAGGAAAAACTAGCATCATGTTACAGAAGTACAATGAATTGTATACAGGGGTATCACTGTGGCTCTCAAGAACAGCATTTGCAAGACATTTTTTACTTTTAAAAGCAGGGGAAGTTTGACAAAACTACATGTTCTAAAATTACAAACAGCATATGTTGATTTGCTTATGATTTGTTTAAAATAATATGATTTTAATATAATTTTTTCAAACTGGGAATACAAAGCCAGAAGAAACGAGAACACATATTTTGAATATTCAAATTGAAAATTAAACATGCTGTGACATCAGACATTCTGAATCTGTATGAAATTACATTTATATTTCCATTTGTGAAATCACATTGAAAATCATTTTTAATCAATACTTTTGTCTTGTTTTCCACTAACATAGTCTAAATACTAATGGTATTAGACTATTTTAGTGGAAAACAAGACAAACAAGGCAAATTTACATGAGAATCAAAGCAGCGTAAGATATTATGAAAAATGTCTTGAATTAACTTTATTTTTATTTTCCCATTGGCAAATTATTAAGTGTAATATTATATTAAAAACGATTTGCCAGTTGGGTAAGAGAAATGCCGTGCATGAATTTAGACAAATTGGTGTTTTTTTTATTACCTGAAAACCAAATTTCCTGCAACACGCTTGAGCATTCGAGGAGCTATCTGAACATCAAGAGAATTTTTTCTGACCAAATTAAAACGCATATCCAGAGAGAATGTGCTGGTGTCACATGAGGATTCGTTCTGACTAACCTCTATGATAGGGTTCTGTCTGTGTGCCACATAGTGAATACAGAGAAATCCAACTTCTCAGAAGGAACTCCCTGGAATGGACCAGAGTGCATATAATGCAGAGCCAAGACTTACTACTATCTTTGTATTCCTGCGTTTTTATCAAGTTGGCATTCATACAATGACCTGATCAATCCAATTCACTTCACACACACTCACTCATTCGAACTCTCGTTTGTCCTCTTCACAGAAAGTCATCTGGCCTTGAAATCATAGTGATACGTCAGCCACCAAACAAACACCCATACGCACACATGCATATCAATCAGCAGGGAATGTAAACCAAGCTTTGCTGAGTACTGTATGTTGAAGTTGAGAAATACATGCTGGCGGTTATTCTGAAAATGTCTGTTTCCCACCGGAATGAAACTTATACGGGTGAATCTCGTGCGATAAGAAATTATAAAGAAATCGTAAGCTTTACTGTACAAGTGTCATGACAATTAAGCACATTTCAGCCCCAATTTTGCTATTACTTTAAAGGGTTAGTTCACCCAAAAATGAAAATTCTGTCATTAATTACTCACCCTCATGTCGTTCTAAACCCTTAAGACCTCCGTTCATCTTCAGAAAACAAATTAAGATATTTTTGATGAATTCTGAGAGCTCTCTGACCCTCCCATAGACAGCAATGTAATTACCACGATCAAGGTCCAGAAACGTAGCAAGAAGATCGGTAAAATAATCCATGTGACATCAGGGGTTCAACTGTAGTTTTACGAAGCTACAAGAATGCTTTTTGTACACAAACAAAAATAACGACTTTATTGAACAATTCGTCTCCTCCGCATCACCCTGGTGCCATCTTTGTGGTCAGAGAGCTCTCAGAATTCATCAAAAAAATATCTTAATTTGTGTTCCGAAGATCAACGGAGGTCTTACGGGTTTAGAACGACATGAGGGTGAGTAATTAATGACATAATTTTCATTTTTGGGTGAACTGTCCCTTTAATTCATCTGGAAGTGAATGATTCCCATGATTCAAACGTCACCTAACTTTGCAGTAAAATTAGGGGGCTGAAACAAACGTTTGAGACCACTGAAGTGTGTCTAACCACCTGCCTGCAGTGAGACATTTGCACCTTTGCAGTTTACTCATATCAGTCTTAAAACTCCCCCTTTATTTGTTTCTCCACAGGCAAAACAATGAAAAGCCCCCTCCGTTGGAGAGAGAGAGAAAGAGAGGGATGGAATGAGAAAGAGAGCGAGTGAAACCGAGTGAATCATGAGTGCAGCTTTGAACAACAAGGGGAAATCCTCCTATTGAGAGGCATGCGCTGTGGAAACGCATCACTCATAGAGGTAACGGAACCGGAGGCCACACACAAAGCAAAACTTTTAACCATTTATCTGGAGACCGTTTGACATTGTGTCATGCAAAACGGTAGCACTTTTAATAACAGTAAACTGTCATGCATTAGCAATGCAAACTAAATTTCCTGAACATTTTCATATTCTTAGAGGATTTTGTTTTTGTTTTTAAAAAAATGATAAGGCATTTAAAGTGCATGCGCAGTACGTAGTGCTCTTGATCGTTCAGATTAATATGCATGTTCTTGTCAAATGCGGCTTGAATTCTTCTGGGAGAGATACAAATTTGTGGTTTTTCACATTAAAATACTTAATGCTCATCAAGTAGTCAGCGCAGCCTACACAATGGAGCTATTTAGGGAAATTTCACATGAATGTCATATGTAGGTATTCACCCCTGTACTTTCTGTTGCAGCACTTGCGCTAGCACTTTACTCACAGGAAACTCAGGGGGAAGCTCCCCATCTAGGTTTAACATAAAAAAGGAACGTTTCCTGTTGCTTACCAGTGTTTCTCTCACATTGTTCTCATTTGCATGATTTCCACCCTGATGTTAAAAATCAGGGTTTGTAGGGCCCCAAGAGACGCAGTTACATCATATAATTTGCTTTTGTTCTGCTTCAACAGAAATCACTATGAAGATGTCAACAGGAAGTGCATGTACTTGAACCTCATATATATATATATATACATATGCACTTAAATGTATATAAATACAACTTCTTTGTCATATTTTCTAACTGTTGTTATGCAGAGGTGTTAATATTAATATTATACTAATATTTAAAGGGAAACCTGATATCTAGTGAACAGAATTTAGAGATTTGGTTAAGCTCTTTTTAATAAGAAATCGCCTAGAAAGTACACAGCAATGAAAACACAAAGAACAACTTAGAGACCACTTATCATCAAAGAAAAATGACTGCACTTCTATTTATTTAGGTTATATTTATTTATGCTTTGGCATTGTCTTACATTATGCTGAAAATATTAAATTGGCATAATACATATTGAAAAAAAAGTTTTTTAATTGAAATCTTATAATCTAATCATTATAACTAATTGTGTGATGATAGAGAGTATTGAAAACAGCTGTACATATATTTTGTGAGTATATATCAGCTTTGTGCTGGCAAAAGAGGTTTTGAATCTCAGCTATATGATACACACTAGTGTTACGTAACAGTTAGTTCTCACAGTTGTTCAGCTTCTGTCTTGATGAAGTGTAGATGTGTCCCGGAGCTGCTGTGCAGAACAGAGCTTACATTGACAGCGTTGAAATGCAGTTATAATTAGTTTGGAAGAGCAACTGCTTCTGTATTCACTCACACACTCTCTCTCTTCCTCTTTCTCCCCCCTCACACACCTTGACCCTCGGTAGCATTCTTGGGGGAAGGGATTAAAGCCTGAGAGGGGGGTTGGAAGGGCAGAACAATTACCCTGAAGAGGCGTTGGGCCAGACCCCTGCAGGTAGAGCTGACAGGGCGAGACCTCAAGCTGTCATGAGCTATTAGCTAGGCAGAGATGGCCAGAGAACACACACTCAGATGGAGCAACTATATGAAGAATAGCTCTGCTGGACTAGTCTATGTTCAGCATACTGCTTGTACTCAATATGCACTATGTGTCCAGTATGGACTACATTCTGCATGCATACTACACTCACCAGGCTATACAGCAATATCCCTTCTTCAAAAGATGATTGTGAAATGCAATATACATAGAGCCACAGACTTTAGTCGCTCAGTCTTCTCTATAATAGCAGTCAGTATTTGGAACACACTACCAATTAGCATTAGTCAGTGTTCCACCTTAATTCAAGTTTTGACTGAAAATGTGGCTGAAGACGAGCCAAATATGTGATCATTGGAAAAACTTTTTTTTTCAATCATTATTCATTAACATTAATTTATTTTAGGTGTGTTAGCATTTATTACAATGCAACTTGCTTGGAATTGTAATAGTACTACTTGTAATGCGTTTTTAATATTAGGTGTGATGTTTTATGTTAAATAATAATTGTTTTAATTATGCAATATATTGCTTTTTTCCTGCCCATGGACTACAAATGAATTTTAGTAGCATACCGTTGTTGTCACTGCATACCACTCCACATAGTATTTGTTGAAAATATTTAGATGTATTCTGTGCAATATGCTAATATTGTATTCAAACGCAGGCTATGGAGAGTGTTTATTATCATTCCAGCTATATACAGGTATACAATAAAATGAAATATTGCAATGCAGTTTACAAAAATGACAACAATATTATAAGGACACACTGTGAGTAATACAATTACTTTACTAAACCATACACTGTAAATAGTAGATTTAGTCTCTACAGTGATATATATATATATATATATATATATATTACAGTAGATTTAGTCTCTACAGTGATATACAGTGGGGAAAAAAAGTATTTAGTCAGCCACCAATTGTGCAAGTTCTCCCACTTAAAAAGATGAGAGAGGCCTGTAATTTTCATCATAGGTATACCTCAACAAAAAAAAAAATTGAAAAATAAATGTTGAAATATATTTTTTTAAAAATGTACTTAAAGGGGCAAGAAAATACACTTTCTGTTTTAAAATGAATTTTGAATAAATGTCTTTTTAATTGTTTTGAACAGTATATTCTATTTAAGCTATTTTTTTAGATTTATGCTTAAAACAAGGTTTCTGTGTGCCCTAACCTCTCTTCATGTGTACGTACATGTGCTGCAGGACGTTCCTGAGATGACAGACATGCACACCTACAGGAGCTCAGGGGTGAAGCCCCCCCATGGCGATGGAAACGGCCCGAGGAAAGGCCTCATGCTGGAGGGAGAGGGGCCCCGGCAGCTCCCTCAACAATGGAAGCTCTTGGAAGATTCTAGGAAGGTCCTGTGATTTACGATTCATCTTTTTCTTGAATGCCGCTTCCCTCCCTGTTCACTTTGAAACATGGAGCAGTTTCTCAAAAAGTGTGTTTCTTTGCGTGCACATGAGACTGTGATACCCGTGTGACCCAACCGGTCGAGTGGCATTTTGGCACCCTCAGAAGATAAAAAGAAATATATTGTGTCAATACAAGCTTTTATCATTCCTTTGTCAGTTTAAAAGCTTTTATGTGGAATAATCTTTCCGACACAATTTGACATACTTGAAATAATTCACATAAATTCCATTAATGTTTAAAGACACCCTATCAGCTTCTACGCCTAACTACCCCGGCGCTTCTCTCACTGTGACTGGACTCTCATTATGCTCTGAGGGCATGAAGAAAAGGAGGTTTAACATCCACAAAAGAAAGAACCTTCTTATGCCCTGGAAAATGGATACACGGTGACCTATAACCTTTGGGGGATTAGGCTTCATTAGGGGGTGACCCTAAAACCTCTGTTCACCCGTATGCTCATCTCTCTGGGATTAGAAATCTTTGACCAATAGGTCCATGGAATTTAAAAGCAGGTTATCAACATGTAGTGTGTGTTGCTACTAGTTTGATTGTAAAGAAAGTCACAAATAGTGATGGTAAACAATTTAGCTTCACCATAAACATTACCATCTCTTGTTAAGGGAGAAGCGATTAGTCAGCAGTGTAGACGGGAGCGCGTGAGTGTTTGCTTAATACTTTGTTTCTGCGTCTGTTGTTTAAATTGTTACTTGCTGCTAAGAAGGTTTATTTCGTTCTCTAGCTATTTTTCGTTGTAATTTGTATTTTTGATTGCACATTATTTGTAATTAGAGTAATAGCCATCGGCCAAGAAGGAGCTTTTGTTATTTATATTGCTCCATTCCTGCACTTAAGTGCGAAATTTAGTTTCAATTTGAGCAATTGCCCTGCAATAGGGTTTTGGGTGTGCTAATTTAACAAGGTGGCCACAGCTGTTTTCTCTGAAGTGTCGGGTGGCTGTGTGTTTGTTTGTTGTCTGTCAGCTGAGGTGGAAGCTGGATGGTCTGCTGTCCTCATTCCCGGAGGATAGCAGTCCACTTTTAGTCTTTGGCGACTTTAACATTAATCTGGACAAGCCTTATGCTGCAGACTTCCATTCACTCCTAGCTTCATTTGATTTCAAACGCCTTAACACTACAAGCAAGCACAAATCAGACAGCCAACTTAATTTACACACACATTGTACTACTGACAACATTTTGGTAAAACCTCTACACATCTCTGACCATTTCTTCATTTCATTTAACCTATATCTTCCTACCTGTGTGCCACCAACCCCTCTACCTGTTACTTTCAGACGAAACCTGCGCTCCCTTTCACCCTTCCATTTTTCCTCTGTAGTATCCTCCTCTCTTCCTTCACCTACCCATTTCTCATCTCTGGACATTAATGCAGCAACGGACACTTTATACTCTACTTTAACTTCTTGTCTAGACATTATGTCCTCTCTCCTCCAGGCCAGCACGGGCTACCCCTTCTAACCCCTGGTTATCCGATGTTCTTGGTGAGTATTGGTCCAAACTCAGGGCAGCAGAGAGAAAATGGTGCAAATCAAAAGATCTGTCTGACCGGAGTATGTATCAGTCTTTGCTTTCATCTTTCTCTGCTCAAGTCCATACTGCCAAATCATCATATTTTCACAACAAGATCAACAGCGCTACAGACACACGTAACCTCTTCAAAACATTCAGTTCTCTACTCTGTCCCCCTCCACCACCTCCCACCACTTCTATAACAGCTGATGATTTCGCCACATTCTTCACAGACAAAACTAGAACAATCAGTAGTCAGTTCTCAGCTCCACACACACACAAACTCAAACCAACCGCATCCACGCCTAACATTTCCAAACTTATACAAACTTCTCCTCTCCAGCCATCCTACAACATGCCCACTAGACCCAATCCCCTCACACCTTCTCCAAGCAATCTCCCCTACACTTTTACCACCACTCACACACATCATCAACACATCTCTTCTCACAGGCACTTTCCCCACTGCATTCAAGCAGGCTCGGGTAACCCCACTGCTCAAAAAACCTACATTAAACACTTCACTTACAGATAGCTACAGACCTGTCTCTCTCCTTCCTTTCATAGTAAAAACACTCTAACGAGTTGTTTTTAGGTATCATTATTTCTTAAACAGAACAACCAACTGGATCCTAACCAGTCAGACTTCAGGAGTGGCCATTCAACTGAGACTGCACTACTGTCAGTCACTGAAGCCCTGCGGATTGCAAAAGCTGATTCCAAATCATCAGTTCTTATTTTGCAGGATCTATCTGCTGCTTTTGACACGGTGAATCATCAGCCACTGTGGTTCCTCAGGGATCAGTTCTTGGACCCCTCCTCTTCTCCATATACACTACATCACTGGGACCCATCTTACAGGCACATGGTTTCTCCTACCATTGCTATGCTGATGACACACAGCTCTATCTCTCATTTCAACCAGATGAGCCAACGGTAGCTGCACGGATCTCAGGCTGCCTGGCGGACATCTTGGCATGGATGAAAGAACATCACCTACAGCTCAACCTGCCAAAGACTGAGCTTCTTGTCTTCCCGGCCACTCCAAATCTACAGCATGACTTCACCGTCCAGTTAGGTTCATCAACAATTACCCCATCAAGTTCGGTCAGAAATCTTGGTGTAATCTTTGATGACCAGCTGACTTTTAAAGACCACATTGCAAAAACGGCTAGATCTTGCAGGTTGCATTGCACAACATCAGAAAGATCAGGCCATACTGCACACCTTCTTGTCCAGAACCTTGTCATTTCTAGGCTGGACTACTGCAATGCTCTTCTGGCTGGACTTTCATCATGCACAGTCAAACCTTTACAAATGATTCAGAATGCAGCGGCACAACTGGTCTTTAACGAGCCCAAAAGGGCCCATGTTACACCTCTCTTTATCTCCCTGCACTGGCTGCCGGTTACGGTTCGCATCAAGTTCAAGACACTGATGCTTGCATATAGAACAGCCTCAGGATCAGCATCCGCCGCCTTCCACTCACTCTTACGAATCTACATTCCCTCCAGAAGTCTGAGATCCGCTAGTGAGCAACGCCTCGTGGTACCATCACAAAGAGGCACAAAATCACTTTCCAGAACATTTTCGTTTACCGTTCCTGGCTGGTGGAATGACCTTCCAACCCCTATCCGGAATGCTGATTCCCTGATATTTTTCAAGGCGACAGCTGAAAACTCACCTCTTTCGACACTATCTGACTTCATCCTAAAAAAAAAATTATAATAAATATTTTTCTCTTTTCTTTCATCTTTCTCTGTCTAGTTTGTACTTATTTGAACAATGCTTGAAACTTGGTATGATGAGCACTTCCTGTGTCTCTTTGCCTCTTTAAGATGAATCGCTTGATGTATTCCCCAATTGTAAGTCGCTTTGGATAAAAGCGTCTGCTAAATGAATAAATCGAAATGTAAATGTAAGGCTGTTTTAATTCCTTAACTAGTCTAGATATTCAGGCTAGTTAGTTCTGTATATCATTACACACCAAATTTTGAAGAAATACAGGAGTAAATGTCAAAAAATGTTTTTTTATTTGATCAATTATCCCAAAGCAAAGCAAAGAGGGACATGGATCTGAAACCTATTGAGTCATTATGTACTTAAATTGGGATTAAGAAAAAGCCACTTTGTTTTAAAATTGCAGTGAAGTTTCTGTTAGTTCCTTAAAACCGTTAATCGGTGTGACAATGAGGTTTAGTTGATTCTGAGTTGATAAGATAAAGTGTTCTAGGCTGTGCTATTGAAGCTAAAGTTATGCTACTTTGACTACATGCTAGATCAGGAAAACATTTAGCGAATGATCCATATCGGCAACATCTAAATAACTGCTTACATGGCAATTATGACATCAGTTCTTGAAAGACATAAAGTCAGTTGTGTGACAGTATGACGTATATAGTTTATCAGTTGAATTGATGAAAGTGAAATGTAAACCATGTGGCGAGTCATTTTGCACTCCTTTTATGTTATTCTAAAGATAAAACCTGTAAATTAAAGGGGATGGTTGTTCTGTTGGTAATATTAGTACTGAGTTAAATGACAAAGTATATGAGATGATCAAGAAAGAGTAATGTTTGTTTCATGGCCACTGAGGTCCAAAGGCATTGAGTGCCATAGATGTGTTGAAGTCAACATGAAACGATGTTCAAATCCCATTGTACTTTCATAATGTAGTGTATTTTAGAATGACATAAGATATTCAGTGAGAAAAGGATGATGAATGAGACCGGTTTTAATTGGATTGTGAAAAGCTATTTGTTTATGGCAGGCAGTTGGAAGGGAGAGGTTGGGAAAGTGGATTACTTTTTTGATAAGATTGCGAAGACAACATGCAACTGATGAATCATGCTCAATAATGTGCATTAATAAGGTCAATTTTGATTTCATATTGCATTCATGTAGGTAATATTGCCCAGCAGTCCTTAAGTTAAAAGAAATCATGACATACCAAACCTGTATTTCTTCTGCAGAAGATATTTTAAATATATCCTCGACATATTTTTTGTTTCAATGAAAGTCAATACGGTAAAATACTGTTTTGGAACCCTTTATTGTATGAACAAAAACAATTCAAACAATATATTTTGTGTTCTGTAGAAAAAAAACATGAGGGTAAGTATATGATGACTTCATTTAGATTTTTGCCTGAACTATCCCTTTAAAAGCTGGAGTACACTACATGACTTTTCAAATCTGAAGAGATTTTTAAACAGTAGGCATCATACACTTGCCGACTTTGTAAATGGCAAAAAGCTGCCTGATATAAACCGTGATTTTTTTTGTGTGAAATCGGTCAAGTCCAACTGCCCAAAATTTGTGGACTGGCTCTAACTTTTTTGTCAACTTTGCGTTGACTTGTCCAGACTGCAGATCAGACAAAAATCTGTTCAAAGGTTGTGTAGTTTATTCCAAACGTAAGTAAACCGCTGCCATTATTCCCAGGACTTAACTTTTCGGGGTTTGTTGCAAAAAAACACACATGCATTGATCTCAAACTGTCCTCAAAATACTTTCCCAGCCCCACACATGCATCCAGGACGGTCCCCTTCCACACAGCCCAGAGGGTGTATCCCTGGCCTCAAACAGATCTCACACCTGACCTTGTCTACCACTCCTCGCGTATCAGCGTAGCGTGTGGATTTCAATGGCTATTTGGCATTTTTGTGCCGAGCGTGACCTTCAGTGACTGCTACCTCTCGAAAAGCATTTTTTCCGAAAACAGCCGTCAGTCATTTATGTCTCAAAATCTAATTTTAAAGATTCTGAAGGTGCATCGCTGACATATCTACTTGTCAGTTGTGCATGTAAAATGCGGTCATAAATCATGTTTTAGCCCTTAAGTAATACAAGTTCACCATTTCCGGGTCCGGGTTTTATATGATAATGATTGCATTTTAATACTTAAAAGTATGTTTTGGGAGGATGCTGATCTCTTTGGCATGAACTTGAACGCGTTTGTGACCTTTATGGTCAATATTCTTTAAAGAGGCTGTTTCAGCTTTAAAATCTGCTTTCATGTTTTAATGACAGTAGGAAAGGCAGTGAAACGTCCCAGCGCAAGCATGGCTCCTGTCTCTTGTCACCTTCCTGTGAGGGAGTATATGGCCAGAGACACTTTAGTGTGATGAAAGCAAACACAACCGTGTCAGTCCACATCAGACCAACAGGCTAAAGCCCAAGCACTGATAAAAACACTTTCACACAAAGCAGAAAATGGCAAGATTGTCATGCGGGGACAGATGTGTATCTTACAGACTTGTTGAAAAAGTTTCATTTGGTGTTTTTCAGCAAATACCCTCTTAAAAATAAAGGTTCCAAAAAAGGGGTTTTCACAGTGATGCCAATGAAAAACCATTTTTGGTTCCCCAAAGAATCTTTCATTGAAAACATTCTAAAAATAACCGTTTTTCTTGTTACAAAGAACATTTTAATAATCTAAAGAACTTTGGTGGAATGGAAAGGTTCCATGGATTATAAAAGTTCTTGATGGAACGTTATCGCTTTACGATCAGACCTGAGGTGGTTCCCTGTGTTTTGGAGGGCTTTGGTTAAAATATGGTCTTTTGGAATGCTCTGGAATCTGTCAGGACGTTTTCCTGCATCCTACTGAACAGCCTCAGGACACAAGCTAAACATGCACTGATGTGTGTTTAACCCTCCTACAGATGTTGCAACTTTAGATCTTAACATTCACAACATTAAATGTGTGAAATTTAATGGCTGACAATAAAGATAAAAAAATAAATAAACATGATTGAACAGAGACTTAAACATGAAAGTAACTGGGAGCGCTTTCTTTTTCCAGATCTTGTCTTTTTCGTAATGGTCTCGCTTTGGTTGCTTTAGCACCTCTCTGTCTACAGCTTCAGAATGGTTCAGGAGCCAGTTGTCTAGATGACAGCACATTTACATGTTTAAAGACTGAATGGGGACTTCACAATGCAGATTGTCAGGAGACAAACCTCGCTTTCATTCTCTCCAAAGCATCCATGACCCAACAGGTTTAGGCAGAAAAGATGAAAGGAGACTTAAGTAAAAACCCGTTCTGACACTTGTTGCAAAATCGTCAGTGCTTCGGCCAGGACTTGCTTGGTGTTCTGAGGAAAATGATAAAGGTCACTTAAAGTCCAAATGTTGTATTATTCTATTTTAAATATGTTTTAAAATGTACTTTATTCCTCTCATGGAAAAGCTGGATTTTCAGCATCGTTGCAGTCTTCAGTGTCACATGAACCTTCAGAAATCATTCTGATATGCTGATTTGCTGCTCAAGAAGCATTTCTTATTATTATCAATGTTGAAAACAGTTGAGCTGCTTCATATTTTTGTGGAAACTGATAAATTTTTTCCAGATGAATAGAAAGTTAAAAATAACAGTATTTATATGAAATCAAAATCTTTTACGTTGTCACTTTTGATAAATGTTTGCTGAATAAAAGCATCAATTTCTTTATTGTATATACTTATTTCTTTTTATAGCACCATTTATCAAATACAAACATGTGTTTTTAGACATTTCATTAAACATTACATGAATCATGCAACTTTGCTTCTCTTCAAGAGCCAACTAGCGCAGTAAGTCAAATATTTACCCACAGTGCCTCTGGCGTCAATTGTTTTTGAATACTAGCATGAATTTGACTTTCAAATATTCATTTGGATAATTGTAAATTATGTAATGAGAAATGACAGATCCTCATAACCATAATTTCAAGGCGTATGGTGGAAAATTAAGAAATACATTAAACCAAAAACCGTTTTTACAACAGTCACACTAAAATATATGGTTTATGCTTCATAATTCGGTTCACTATAAAACAAGGCTTATGCATATAGGTTCATTTATGTGATTCATATGGGGCAAGTTTGTGCTCAGTGTTTCAGTTTGGTAACTCCTAGTGTTTTATTGACCCGCTACAATCAGGCCCTTTAGACTTTCAAAAAAATGTCACCCTGCCACCCCCTCACCTTAACCCCAATTCCATCACTCAAACATTCCTGCTTTTCTTTAAAGGTTTTAGTCTTGTGCAACTCTGTGTGTGCCAACAATTTCTCCTGTCAAGAAACCACACCTTGAAATCTTTAAGTTAATGTTGTTCTGATGTGATTTTCTGCATGCTGCCAGTAAAAAGATCCAAACACAACGTCATCTTGCTCATTCTTTATTACTTTATAAAACAAAGTGCAGTTGAAGATAAACAGAACTTTTCTTTTTTTTCAAAAACCTGCAAATGAACCAAGAAAAAGCCTAAATAATTTATAATACATAATTAAAAGGTGGTATTTACATAAAAAAAAAAAAAATTCTATACAGTTGCCATTATGAAGGCAATAAAATAGCCAGGCTTCTTCCTAGTAGAGGTAGATAAACATAGAAATGGGAGGGAACATACAATAACTGACAAAGTAAAGACACGTGGAGTCAAAACATAGTGCGATTCAAATATGAATATGCTCCATAACTCCAGACCTCAACAATACGAGCTATGCATGAACATGAATCCAATATAGTTTATCTTTCCAGTCTGCTGAACATCAACAAATGCAAACTTTAGGAATCATCTCAAATGACATTCAACCCCTTATTTTTAACATCCTTTGGATCCAGCCCAAAATATAACAAGAAGTGTATGCCAAGAACAAAAAGGTAGAATGTGTGAGGATCATCTAGGGTGTTTCTTTTAAGGCTAACTATACGTTTAACTGATTATTCATCCAACATACAGTATACAAAACAGTTTCATGTTAATATTTAAGAACTAAATGACTTTAGCACAATGTAAAGTCACAACACTGAGAACATTTCTTGCATTGACCATGCGTGTTTCCAACAGGAACTTAATGGTGGGTGGGATCCAGAATCTCCTCAGAGACATCAAAGTCTTTACAGACAGTCACAAGTGTCACAGTCCTCAAACCAGCAGGGTCCCAGACCACTATCTAGTGACCAAACTGGCATTGTTTAGTCCCAGACCCTCACAACCTCTTGAGCTGCTGCAGTCTGGCTTTCAGCTGTTCTTGTCGTTCTCGAAGTTTCTCTCTCTTCTGCTTTAGTCTCTGGTTCTCCGTTTCCAGATTTCTGATGCTTTCTTTAGCCCGCTTTAAAATCACCACCTTGGACGCCTTGTCGTTATTGGACAGTTCAGGGACGTTGTCCCGTAGCCTAAGGAAGCAGTTCTTTAACTCGTTGCGCCTTTGTCTCTCCATCACGTTGTGAGTCCTCCGTCTCTCTTCCTCGTCCTCAGTGTCCGCCCCCTGTCGGGCTGCCAGACTGCGAGAGCGTCCCGTATTCGGAGCGCTTCGGTGGGAGTCTCCGGACCCTCGGGAGCGTTTGAGAGGGGGCGTGGAACAAGGGGAGGGCAGGGGCGGAGGAGAGGCGGGGCGTGGGGCGGCGTAGTTGTGCTGTTGTTGGATTTCTAAGTGACAGCGCTTCAGAGCACGCTGCTGCTCACGCTTGCTGTCCTCCAACTGCTGCTGGTGTTGAGAGCGCGTCAGCGTGTTCGACCGCTGGACAGTCACAACATCAATCTCCTCCTCTGTGGAGCACAAACATAATGGCACAACAGTTAATACGGAGTTAGAGCAAACTTAAAATCCAATTTTAAGACACTAACTTCCATCATAGCAAAATAAACTTGGTAAATGAATCAAACGACTCACCAGAATCGCTTGTAGATGATTCTCCTCCAGTGGACAGTGAGCCATAATCAGACGTGGACTCGATCTGCTCCTGGCTGTCCAGAGGTAAGTCCTCGCTCTCCAGAGCCTGACAGGCGAGCGCCACACTGTGGCAATCCAGCGTAGAGCCGGCGATTTCGGCAAAAATCTCAGTGTCAATATCGGAGAGCAAGGGACTTGTGGAGAGCACCGCGGAGAGTTTATCCTCGATCGGTTTGACGCTTTGCCACAGATAGTCCTCCGAGAGCGGATCCGAATCCGCTGCTGAAGCGCTGCCGGTAAAGTTCCAGTCCAGTTGGAGAAAGTCGCTGTCGTCTATTAAAAGTTCAGATACTAACTCCAGCTGATCCACCGTGGATAAACCCTTTGCGAGCCCGGCTTTCATCGGAGGGGACTGGGGCGGCGTGGGGATGGACTGCAAGTCCTTCATGAGACTCAGACAAAACTCGTCGTCAAACAGCAGCGGCTCGGAGTCGCAGAACCAATCGTGCGATGGAGAACAAGCCTGCAACATCTTCGCGGAACCTGTCAGAGAAACGCAGGAGAAATGAATCCTTTGAAATGAGAGAAAGCGTGCATCCACAAGTAAGCGTCCACCCGGCTTTTAGCTATCAAGTAAACGCGGGTTGTTTCTAAGCGGCCTGCGAAGCGTTGTTCTCATGCACTGCCGATTGTAAAGTTTCCCGGCTCGCGCGCTCATTTTTATCAATGTTTACAATGGTGACTCCGCCCAGATAGGCGGGGCTAGTCTGCCGTTCCAGTGATGTCACTCAACAGCTGGAAAGGTCCCGCACTGGGGTTTGTTCCACTCCACAATTTTCACGGAATTTTTATTTTTTTTAAATCATACATTTGATTTTTCAACGCTAATAACCAAAAACGAGGTAAAACATGTTTGTCAAAGGATCTGCAATTCATGTAAAACTATTTTGTCATCGATATTACTTCAAATGCTTCTTTTCTATTTTCATGTGGCATCAATTAAAGTGTTTTTTTTTTTTTTTACTAAAAACAAGTTTCCGAGTATTGCTATGATGAAAAACTGTCTTAAAAGTATTTTAAAAAACAATGTTCATATCTGCAGGAATGATCAAACTCTTAAAATAGTACTATTTAAAGAGAACGAAGCTGATACTTGTGTATATACACACACTGTACAAAATACAGGTAAATTGATGTGCGAGTGAAAGAACAGACATTGAATGAAAATAATTGTGCATTTTATAATTGCGCATTAAATAGCGGAGCAAGAGTCATACAAGTTATCCATAAAGCTTTAAGGAAAAACTTTCCAACGCTTCTTTACGAGTAATGCGTTGCAAAAGTAAGCGAGTGGTTCACGCTGTAACATATGGAGGAAAAGCCGGTAGACAGACCACGCGCACACACAAAAAGTAACGTCTTACCTTTTTTTCCCCAAACACTATGGTGAATAAAATCGATGGAAATCGTCGGTCAATCTAAAACAACTGTTTATAAAATTATTTTAAAAACCCGCAGATCCTCCTTGCGGCTTGTCCGGAGCCCACGCGCACAGAAGCTGGCAGTAGGGGTGTGGTAACAGATAAAGACCATTTAATTTTAAAGGGCGATGTACTGCCGTAATTCCTCCGCGTAACTCGCGCCAAAACTTATTCGACAAATGTTGAATGAAAACTCTCATAGTGATTATGCCTAATTATAGTCTGTAGCTTTATATGCAATAAAATCCTTCACGGAAAAGCTACTGAATAGCCGCGGAGGAATGAAGGGAATATAGGCCGGACCTAGACCTAGTGTCCCGGCGGAGCGCTCTTGCACTCAATGAACCGTACAATTCCAAGAAAGAGAAGGGTGGTTGTAACTCACACGTGTGCTAGTGTTCACAAATGCCGGGTTTGCAACCGCGAGAGTAGTGGTGTCTATAAAAAAGAGAACGAATGCTGCGATCACGTTGCGCTGTGGTCTGTTTTGGCGGGTAATATATGTATATACAAGGATATAACGTTAGTGTTCTCAAACAGACAGACACTCCTTATAGCAGATCTCGCGCGACTTAGGGCATAGCAATATGAATTTTAGAGCGACTAAAAGGCATATGAGGAAGATATAGGCGCTGGTTACTTAACAAAAGAATCGCATCCGGCTAAACACGTGCAGAGGTTACCCCTCCTTCTTAGGTGGCGGGAATGATTTATGAGTCTCCCGCGAATTCAACATATGGGCGGAATCCTGCATTCCCTGCAACCACTGACCTCAGAATGCAACAAAGGGGAAATAGAATTCTCATACTCGTTCACTGTAGAGTGGAGATATGCTCCACGTCTTCTTAAACCGTTTAACCAGCGCCTATTGGTATGCATGCAGTTTTCATGATCTCGTATTAAAGATGCAAAATGAGTTTCGCACTTTTAAAATCTCATTCAAATGCAACTTGATTTTTTAGGGCTTTCCAACACACTAATGATCTTTAAAACAGTATTTAATGAAAATTATCATATAAATTATGTATATATAGCATACCTAAAAAATTATATATATATATATAGGTTCAAATTTGAGAAGCAACCATTCTGATTGACTTTGAATTCAATGATAATTCAGGATGCATAACACATTAGGTAAATGAGCAAAGAAGTAAATAGGCTACTGATAAGCAGTGGTGACTCAAATGGACAGAACTGCATGTATTAGGGCTTTCCAACACACTAATGATCTTTAAAACAGTATTTAATGAAAATTATCATATAAATTATGTATATATAGCATACCTAAAAAATTATATATATATATAGGTTCAAATTTGAGAAGCAACCATTCTGATTGACTTTGAATTCAATGATAATTCAGGATGCATAACACATTAGGTAAATGAGCAAAGAAGTAAATAGGCTACTGATAAGCAGTGGTGACTCAAATGGACAGAACTGCATGTATTTTGAACGTCCTATAAATGTTGCCACCTGGAGGCCATTGAATGAGGCTAGTGTACCAAGACCTAGTGAACTCTAGAGAGAGATGTACAGCATTACTACATCGCTCAGTTCACTTCCCTTCTCAGCAGCCGGCCCCGTATAATCTAACCTTTCTATATTAGAACCAGGCCTTTAGTGTATCGTTCACACTTTGATCTAGAGCGCTTTTAATATTTGTATATATTCCACTAATGAGATGAAATGAATAGTGCACAATGGACAAAGACAGGAGAGGGCAGTGCTCAGTAAATGTAACATTAGTAATAAGTCAATGCACGTTACACTCAACATAGCTATATCAGGTGTGTATATACACGAAGTATGCTAACTCATTCCAAAACAGACTGTAGGTAATTCTGTCATATGCCAGATTTGTCTGGGATAGACCTAGAGAAAGTTTGTCGTTTGACCAGCTTTCATGCGGTTTGTTGTGGCAATGTGTGGTTGTTGAACTCAATGGGAGGCATTTTGTAGTCCAAGACTGTTTAAATGTCTCGCAACACTCATTCATATTGCTTCTAGCTATCTCTAAAATAGCTTCCATATGTTGTCCAGCTACATGTTTTAGAGGTGGAATTTAAATGGCTTGTGTTCATTCAACAAGGAATCCCGATGTTTAGTAGATTTCCTCATCAGCAGCACAGCTTAAAGAAATGTGGCAATTGTAAAGCCATGGCATTTACACCATTCTAATGAGGTTTATTTTTCCTCTTATCAGTACTGTATAAAAAGAGAACATGTCTAGACAGACGTCCAAAGATAAGCCAAAGACCACGTTCACACACTTTCATCTGGTTAACAAGTTCACTGTCCATTAGAAAATTTTTACTTTTTTAAAGTGAGCTACAATAAATGAATCATCAATGATGATAAATAGCCTACTCGCATGCAAGGGGTGTTTCTAAAAAGGATAACTGCACACGTTTGCTTTTGTGAATATGAGAATGACAAAGCAAAGCATAAAGCATCATAGAATAAAAATAAATAAATCGCATTAAATTGACTAAATGTTTTGGCTTTATTTCTTATTTCATATTTATGACTGTTAGAAGGTTGTAAAATGTGTCCATCTTGATTGTGTATAGAATGTTTTATACATTTTTGCATAACTCGCTGAAATATATATTTTTTTCTTAGCAAATGCTTTCTTAAAAAAGTTTGACCATGTTTGTACCACGATGTAACTGGTTTTAAAATAGCATCCCGAATTGGGAATAGCTTACTATTTTCGCCATATAAAGAAATGGCAGAAATAGTAAGCAATCCCGGCTTTGGCCCTTCTTGCTTCTCGTGAACTTTAACCTCGCTGATTCAGCTCAAGTTAGCTAGACTCAAGATGGACAGAAGATTTTCGTATCCAGTTCGACCACAAGGTGTTGAAAGTGAGGTTTACAATGGCATATTGTGGTTTTGCTGTTCCCCCTGATAATATTGTCATCTTCAGTGAGGGCCGCCAGTGCAGGAAGAGAAAGAAGATAACAAGACCTCACCTAACACTGTTCTCTGCAGGCAATCAAGCATTGCAACACAAGCGGTGGCCTAATTTTTTGCTTAGAGGCGCGTGGTGTGTGTGGTGGGGAAGGGGGAAGTTTGCCTGTAAATCGGTGATAGTCACAGTTTTGAACTGTGAAAATGCTGCTCCTCAGGGGTCCTAGTGAACATCACCCACTGATGCTCTGGCATATCTGGAGTCACAGACTGTAACTGATAGCTCACTGGAAAAGGCCAATTCACCAGAAGCAGATAGAATCCTCTTCCTGTGAGACTGTTACTGAGTTACCTTCATCCTTCTTTAGCTGGTTAACTTCCTCTTTTGCATATAAGAAAGTGTGGGAAGCATTTGAACAGGCCTCAAGCACACAGAAGTGCAAACATTGAACTTACAGAAAATGTAGGAAATAAGAGTACAAGTCAATCATTTCACCATCTGGGTCAGAGAGCAGGGTATGCACACATTTGACTTTCTTTGCTGTTTTTCAGTGCATTAATGCATGAAGAAAAATGGGCATAAATATTAGCATAAAAATGTATACAAATATGCACTTTACGTTTCAATACATCAACATTAATTAATGCATTAGGCATGATTAACTAACAGGTAACAATAAGCAAGCAATAATACATTTTTTTAGACATTTATTAATCTTGCTTTATATTTCTTTTGCTGTTTTTCATTAATGCAATTTGTTTTAAAAATAGTATATAAATATACACTTTACTATACGTTTAAATACGGCATCACTAACTAATAACTAACAATAAGCTAAATTTTACACAATTTATTTTTAATAATTTACAGTAGTTGTCTTGGTTTGTATTTATATATTTATATTTATGCATTTGACAAAAGAATGTATCCAAAGTCACTTACTTTGCATTTAAGGTATACATTTTATCGGTTCATGTTTTCCCTGGTTAATGTTAATTTACAAAAATACTAAAGTGAACATGTTTTCATATGTAAAGAACATGAACCAAGATTACTAAATGCTGTAAAAGTATTCTTCATTCATAGTTGATGTTAACTATTAATATACTGCTATACATACTATAGTATAACAATATTGAATACTTTGAAGGTTACAGATTGATTTCATCTCAGATGTTATTAGTGCTAGCCATACGATTTTAAACCTAACGATGTTTAGAAAAACGATACGGTTGGGTACAACAGGTTGAGTAAAACTGAAAGTGTTCATCATTGATAAGTTTCAAAGAAGCGGCCACTCTTACTGTTACTCTCTCTGTCCTGAGTACACATGCCAGGTTTCACTTCTGCTTTTGATGCTCTATCAATGTGACCACATACCACCAACAGTTGAAGACTTTACGGGGCCCCTCAAGAGGGGAGGAGTCAGCCAGTACAACAGCTATAAACGTTACTTTTGCAATATCTAACTAATGTACTCTTTGGACATATTTAAATTTGACATTTTCCTTCCTCTAGGACACTTTGCACTTGGATGTTATGCAATGTGAACAGGTACAGTGGGGAAAAAAACTTTTTTGCCCCACTGTATATGTCAAACAACAAATCAGTGTGAAGTTGCTGTTGTAAAGCAAGTGTTACCTTTAAATGAAAAAAAAAATGTTAGTTAAAAAATATATTGTTTTATGTAAAATTAGAATTTCTAAGCATGGCTGGATTCATAAAAAAAAAATATATATATATATATATATATATATATATGTATGTATATATATACAACAAAAATTGTAAATTGTAATCTGACCATGTAGAAAAGTATGGAGAGAGTTGCGTACCATAGTTTAGGGTTAGTGGTTTGTTCAAATCATTAACCCTAACTATAAACAATATTGCCTTAGCAGCCACCAATCATCACATCCTGCCAAATATGAGTCTATATGAGAAAATAACACACAAGCACCAACAGGAGTGGTTTCTTGTGCAAACATTTTGAATGCAAAAAGTCACAAACACATCTATCCAGTAAGAAGACGATCAGAAGAGCAGAAGGAGCTCAGTGTTCGAATGAAAAACAGATGCACGCACAAGCACACGTCTCTATGAGAAACATCTGTTTTATTTTAGCAGGGAGTCTCCCCATCTGACAGTGTCCTAATGCAAGCCCTGGAACAATGTCCCAATCTGTATGCGTGCGGCAGACAGTCCAAACCAAGGTCATCCCGGCTACAGCCATTCCCACTTTAATTCCTTGATAATTATAACATTCTTTCAAGGTTTAACCACATAACCTGACCATTTTTGACCAAATTAAAGATTTCAAATGGTACAGATGTCCTAACGTGACCAAAGGACGAGCAAAGCAGTAAAAACAAGCCTCACATGGCTCCCACATGAGGGGAACGTACAGGGAATGAGCTGTTTTTCAGTCTCTTTCTTGAACTTTACACCAGTATGTTTTCTAGGAGCTCGGGATATAATGCCGGACTGTGTGGAGGAAAAGCGGTGCAACAAGAGGAAATATGCAGTGGAAGGGAACTCAATTTAAAGCCGAGTGAAATAAGAGAGGTAGAATGAGAGAGGGCATCACCATAGTACCTCCAAATTTAGACTATACTCAGAAAGAGTACAACCGACACTGCAAAGCCATGGCAGATGCCAGAGAGGTCCTGTATCAGCAGAACATTGCAAAGCACATCCGTTCCTGCTGGCCATGTAGGGCTGAGAGTTGGCACACATGCCCCTATAGCAGTTGGTGACCACAACTGACCCGCAACCTGAAGCCACGCGTGCCATTGAACCCTCCATTCATCGCAGGCTCCCGAAGCCACTTCTCAGAAACAATGTCTCACTGTCCGCTGTCTTTTTATGGTAAACGTGGTGCTGTTCCAAATTTTCCATTCTTAAAATCACAAGACTGCTCATGCTGCTCATTCATGTCATGGCATTAAATGTTGCATGCACTGGAAAAAAATGAATATCTTCCTCTGTATTTTTTTCAAAAAATATTTTTACAGTCTAAACATCCTTAAATCACTTACTTGAGATGCAAATGTAAAAAGTCTTGAAAAATGTAACAAAATTAAGCGAGATTGTACTTATAACAAGATATTAAAACATCCCTTTTAATTAAATTTTCTTGATCCTATTGGGAGACATTTATTCTTATTTAATTATTCTTATTTATAAGCTCACTTCATTTTGATCAATTTCAAAATGTTCATATTTAGAGGGCATATTGATCTTTTGTGTTCCCTTCAAATTATTCCTTAAAAATTCACTTTGATAGAACCTGCAGAAACCCTCATTTCAGACACAAAGTTATTATATGGCTTTAAATACATGGAATTAAATTGACATAGAATACAATTTTTGTGATCTCAGTATGGTCCATTTAAATCAGGTTTTTTGAGAAGTAATAATGGAGAAGCAAACATTATTATTTAAAATGCTTGCTATTTATTTATTTATTTATTGTTTGTTTGTTTGTCTTACAGAAATGTTAGCACATTTTAAAACCATTCTTGTCATTTTTTCTTCATTATTTTTTTTTTAAATGAACCTGATGCATTCACATTCATACTAAAAGATCTTACTCAACAATTAAAAAGGTTAAAATCACAATATAACTCTAAATAACATCAAACTGCAATCTGATGCAAAAAAAAAAGGTCAATGGACGATCAGCGCAGATTTGCATGAATTTGGATTGTGTTATAATATCCAGCAGTGTTCACAAGCTCTGGACAAGCTCTGCATGTTCAGCTCCCTATATGTGACTTACTGGTTTCACTTCTACCCTAGATTACAACACACAGTTATGCTGACTGATGAGAGGCCTCTAAGAACTGGTGTCCTCGTTTGTTTGTTTGTTTGTCTTACAGAAATGTTAGCACATTTTAAAACCATTCTTGTCATTTTTTCTTCATTATTTTTTTTTTTAAATGAACCTGATGCATTCACATTCATACTAAAAGATCTTACTCAACAATTAAAAAGGTTAAAATCACAATATAACTCTAAATAACATCAAACTGCAATCTGATGCAAAAAAAAAAGGTCAATGGACGATCAGCGCAGATTTGCATGAATTTGGATTGTGTTATAATATCCAGCAGTGTTCACAAGCTCTGGACAAGCTCTGCATGTTCAGCTCCCTATATGTGACTTACTGGTTTCACTTCTACCCTAGATTACAACACACAGTTATGCTGACTGATGAGAGGCCTCTAAGAACTGGTGTCCTCTATACCTTTTTAACTTGCTGTATGGACATGATATATTACACTGACAGCCACTTATCCAAAGCAACTTACAGTCAAATTCACAGGATACATTTTATGTGTGCTCCTTGGAAATAGAACTAAATTTTGCATGGCTATCGGCATGCCCTTCCCATTCCCAAGGTCTAAAACTAGCTTTGCCATATGTTTTATATCATTTTTGTACTATGAATAATGAATATTTTCTGCACTATTTCAAACCCACCAATCTAATATGCAAATTTGACATTGATCATGCGACTCTTTGTACAGATGGTCAGATGTTCTTGCTTCCTTTGAAGCACAAGATGTTCTTTAAGATGTTGCTGTTAGACACTGCAGGCATAACCATTGATTTTTCATGCATCGATTATTTTGGGGATTTTAGACTATTTTGCTTCCATAGCATGTCTTCTTTCAGACTAGTGGAAGAACAAAACATCCAAAATACTTAATATTTAAATGTTTATTTTATTACACTTTATCTATTTGTTACGCTTACTCTTTGTAGGAAACCTTGTGCATCTTACAATGCAAAAATAAAATAAAACTGGCTTTATGCGTTGTGAATTATATACAAATTGATGCATATTTAATCAGAGAATGCTTCATGTGCTTATTTAATCATAACACCATATACTCGAATTGAACACCTCAGTAAGTAGGTGAGCTCCATACCTTAATTCACCTGTGGTGTCTTGCCTTAAAAGCAAAATATAAAAAAAAGAATGCAAAATTATGGAAGCTTGCTTCCACCACAGAATAAAAATTAAAGGTACATGCGACTTTAAATCTCACAATTTGGACCTTTTTCACAGGACCTCAGATCACAGATCTGAGAAGAAAAGTCTGAACTGTATGATAAAAAGTCACAATTACCACAATTACATAATTATTCCATGGTGATAATGGGCATTCATATAAAACAGATACATCCTCATCAGTAACCTTACAGTTGGGGGATCATAAAGACTCTATTCTGTTTTTATTTGTTTTGTCATTTCATAACGTAGGTTTCATGATCCCCACCTATCAACTCAACAGTCAATTGGTCTGTAATCACTATTGCTCAAAAAAAGATGGATGGGCATTTGAAGCAAATGCAGGGTGTGTGTTTGAAGTGACAGTGAATGATGGAGCTGTAGTAACAGATGTCCCATCGGCCGAGGCATGCTAAGACTCGTCAGGAGTAACTGCTCACTAACTTATGCACATAACTAACCACTCCAGATCAAGCGAGGCCTGTTGTCTCTCCGAGTCCTCTATGCAAAGACTAGATGTCTCCTTAGTTTCCTCAACACCCCGGGAGGCTCACGAGCAATCAATAAGCATTGAGCATCAGACGTTAGCATAAACCGTGGCTGCATAAGCTGTGAAGTTTCTCTCTTTGTTTTCGTCTAACGGTCTGCATGTCAAAGCTCAGCTGTATAAATATATATGGCAGATTAGCTGCAGATTACAGCGAACCGAGAAGTCTAAATGCAGTTTGATTTCTCTTTCTGCTCCATCATCATTGATGGGGATGCTATGCTGAGCTAGTTTCATGGATTGACATGTGACCAGCGTTTAGTGCACACTCAGCAATTAACACTATCTCTGCCTGTCTGATTAATTCATTATTCATAGGGATTAGGACCCATGTAGCTTTTCCAAATGCTTTTGCTCAACAAGCACATACATTTTTCAAAGCAAATGGCAACTACCAAATATATTATATATTTATATTTTTTAACATATCCATAAACCTTGTGCATTTCACAATGCAAAAATGAAATAAAATTTAAAAAGACAAATAAAATAAAAAATAAAATAAAATGTCTAATATTCTTAATATAGCCATGAAGGAAACCTTGTGCTTTCCCCACCGCATAAAAAAATAAAATAAAATAAAATACAATACAATACAATAATGCTTATTTCTCTAAATGCAAAATACAAATAATAATAACAAATATAAATAATATATATTTGGTGTAAAATAATACCAGTACATGTTCTTTAAATACCTTCTATGTTAAAGGTTTATTTCCAAATGTACTATTAAGAGTCGAAAAGGTTTGATGTGTAAAAACATCGAGTATATCAGAAATCAATATCATATCTTCTACCTCTGAATAAAGGGTTCAAATCATTTTAATAACAATAGACATTTGATTTGTTAAAAAAATCCTCAAACAGAAAAGCCTAATCCTCCAAAACCCAAATCCTCAACAGGTTCCTTATGTTCTTTCTATCATCTGTTCCTCTTTTTCCTTTCTTTCCTTCTTGCCCTCCATGTTTCACAACGTTCCAGTCCTCCTATATCAGACTCATCAGAAAGTGAATCATAGTGTTGCACAGAACATCTAATATTAGAGTTCGCCTCGGTTTTGCAGAGTTTGCAAGCTGTCAAGTCTTTCCCATGTTGCACAAAATTTTCATATCGTCCTTATTTCTTAATATGCGGAAAACGCTCCCACAGATAGACTGGCAATAAATGCAACTAAGCAATATCACACATAAGCAAGAGTTCTGTTGTTCTGAACAAGCAAATTTGTGCAACCGTTACATAGCCTACTTCTCTTAAAGGTGGGGTATGTATTTTTTCAAAAACGCTTTAGAAAACTGAGTCGGGCCGAGCACCAAAACAAACTTGTAGCCAATCAGCAGTAAGGGGCGTGTCTACTCATGATGTGGAGGAGAGAGCGCTCAGTGCACAGGATGGACATAAACCAAGCCGAGCGAAAGAAAGATAGAGATGGCGGATAAAAAACAAAAGCGGAAAACATCTGCGGAACAAAAGAAGGCTTGTGATAAGGCAAGAAGTAGGGCCCGTGTAAATATCGGATCAGTTTTCCAGCACTGGAGAGAACTCAAGGAGCGGAAGGCCTGCGATCGGACACCGAGGTTGCTTTGTTTCTTCTCGATAGGTGAGTAACACCGTGTCTACACCGGACGTTGTCGCAACAGCTAAAGTCTGTCTACACTGGACGCAATAAAGCGACCGTTGAAAATCATTTGAAATTTGTGTCAATAC
>NW_015505402.1:803952-887781 GCF_001515645.1 Sinocyclocheilus grahami
CTCAGTGCACAGGATGGACATAAACCAAGCCGAGCGAAAGAAAGATAGAGATGGCGGATAAAAAACAAAAGCGGAAAACATCTGCGGAACAAAAGAAGGCTTGTGTAAATATCGGATCAGTTTTCCAGCACTGGAGAGAACTCAAGGAGCGGAAGGCCTGCGATCGGACACCGAGGTTGCTTTGTTTCTTCTCGATAGGTGAGTAACACCGTGTCTACACCGGACGTTGTCGCAACAGCTAAAGTCTGTCTACACTGGACGCAATAAAGCGACCGTTGAAAATCATTTGAAATTTGTGTCAATACGTCATAAATAGAACGCAGCAGCAGTTTACTGTCGGGGATTTGTCGTGCTGCGCCGCATCCAGTGTAGACAGCATCACTGATTATAATGAGTTCTATAGTATTTTGTCGCGCCCCTCGCGTCCGGTGTAACATTAGTTTTGCTTTGTTTCACAGAACTAATCGTTGCCTGGGTTGGGTACGAATGTGTGGGGCGGAGCTATCAAAATAGGGGCGAGACCCTTTTGGGGTAGGGGAGTGTTTGTTTTGGTGAATTGAAATATCAACATTGGCTACCAGAAATAACTTACCCCACCTTTAATATTTATGCAAATAGCTTTCTGTATGCATGGAACAGAGTCCAGAGTATTGCATTGTGGGATATAATACAGTATACACAACATGCTCTGGTTGTATACTGCATATTGCAGTACTGTAATACACTGAAAGTGATCATCGCTGTAAAAAAGTGTCACTGTAAAACACCATTTTTGCTGTCCTGCTAAATAATCATTTTAGTAAGAGATACTAAAATCAACACATTAGAATTGTGCTGTGTACGACCACATACTGCACTGTGTACTGTATCCCACAATGCAAAGCAATACTGCATGACGGAATGAGCTGGAAGTCATATCTGATGTGATTTTCAACATCTTGATCTTTTAAAAAAGACAAGTAGATGTCACTTGCTAAATTAAACATACAAAGTAATATGGTCGTGTGACATGTAGCATATTACTGTTTTAAAATGTTGTCATTCACATAGCACACACATTCATATAGTCTTATTAAAAAATAGTATGCAGTAAGCAGACAAGTATGACTAAAGTTCAGTCAGAGTCAGGAAACACACATCTGGAAACATTTCCATATGGAATGAATTAGACAAAAGTCTCTAAAGATTTAGTCTGGACGTCTCATAACACCGCTACACCAATTAAACGAGCTAAAATCGCTTTCTTGACTAGTTATGTTTCAGCACAAAGGCAGTTGTGACACACTTCCCGGAAATTACTCGTGGCAGTGTGTTCAGCTCGCTATAAATGTGTTCCCCATTTTATCTTAAAAAAAAAGGGGGAAGACAAAAAATAATAATCGTTTTGAGATTTTTGTGCATCTCTAGGAATACAAGCGCTCCACCTGGTGGTCAATATTACTTGCTCTCAGCTGCTGGAAAAAGTTTCCCGTCAAACAGTCAGCTCTTTGTTCTGAGAAATTTAGGGAAAAAGGTCAGTGGATCAGTCACATGAAATAATTAATACACAGCAAAAGACTGTCTGTTTACAGAGAATGACCTTTAATTCAGATCATCCTCAGGAAATAGCAAGACTCTGACTGTGTTCTCAATGATATTAGTGTACTAACTAAACGCGTTGTACACTATATATTGCACATTAGGTTTAAAACACATTATGCAATAGAAAAATTCAAACAGTAGTAAGTTACTTCTTGTCATATGATCTGATTACGTCGTTTGTGTAATTTAATAATAAATCAAGGAAATAAAAAGTTATTTTGCAGTTTACAGTAAATCCAACTTCGTGTCACAATGTCTTGGCAATTAAGAATGTGTAAAGGAGATGATCAAAACATTGGTTTATACTGATTTCAGTTCATTAGAAATCAATCGTAGAGCACTACATTGGGGGATACAGTACTGCATATTTCGGCAATTTAATACACTATGATTAAGCATTCACTAACAAAATTATCATCTCGGAAATAAAGAGCATCATTTTTCTTTTTTTTTTTAATTTGGTGCAAAAATGTCAATTTGTTGCTGTCCGATTAAATAATCCGTTTAGTAAGAGATGTTCAATTTTACACAGTAGATACAAAAGTATAGTATACTGCATTTGTGGCAATGTAATACACTTACAGTTATCATCTTGGAAGTAAAGAGTGCTATTTCAAAATGTAAAAATGTCATGGCTGTCCAATTAAATAATCAGTTTAGTAAGAGATGCTAAAATGAACACTAAAATCACCTTATACAGAAATATGCATAAAATAATATAGTATGCAGTTTCCTACCCAGTCTCTCCATCTATGTATGCTTTGTTTCTATAAATCAATAAAAATGATAATTAAATCAAAACTAAGCACTTAAGCTTAAATAAAAATTAAACATGAATTTTCATAATCTTGATTAAAAGCATCACTGTTGTGCACTACCTCTGTTCTCCAGTTCCGAATTTAGGTTCCAATTCAACAGTCACTTATTCACAAGAAAACAGTCACTGAAGTTCAGTGTTACATTTATTTCTCATTTTAAAAACTGCTTCGAACAATCAAAATATAAATACATTTTTCCCCACACACAATATAAACCGGCAACAAAACATGACGAGAGCTCTCTCATACCAAACACCCATCTGCAAACACACACACACACTCGCAAACACACACCCCAGCCCCTGAATTTAGAGTTAAAGGTGCAATTACAAAAAAACCAGACATCTGTATAGACTGCAGTCTCTGTGTTTCCGTACAGAGTTTGTGTGCTTGACGACAGAACAGGATTCCTGTTGAGTTTGCTTGTGTCTTTTCCAGTTGGACAAAGGCTGCTGCTTTTGATTCTTCTGTAGGGACCCAAACTCATTCAAACGACTGCTGGTTTAGTCTGCCAAACTCTGATAGTGTATGACAGGCAGGAAAACACTGGTTTCGCGATCAGGTAAAACTACAATTTGCAAAATCAACCAACGAGTGATTCATAAAGGACAAATAAAGGCCAAAATCTGAGAAAGAAAACTTTGATTTGCAGAGGTTAACAACTGTTGGATCAGCATACTGCAGTGCTAATGCGAACGTTCGTACGATCCTCCAAAATACAGTCGGCCAGTGTCTTAGTCACAGGTCCTTGTGCGGTTCCTGTGCGAGGGGCCCGTGTCGATGGATACTGCTCTGTGGCCACAACAAGAAACAGTCTGGGGCTTTCATTGTGGCACCTTCCCTTTAAAACACAGAGGTTTCCAGACACAGTCATGCACCCAGTGTCCATGTGGTGCTAGGATGCTTTACCCAGCTCAATCTTCTTCTGTATGGCTCTTGCTGAGTGGTATATCAAAGAATCGATAAGTCCAGCAACTGCAGGAACAGGAGAGAAACAGACTAGATGAGATAGTGAGCTCATCTACATCTGCCAATAACATCCCTGGAGGGGTAAACTGATGCTTGCATGTTGCATTCACATGTTGTATACAGTAAAGTCATCAAAACCATGAAATCACACAGATGAAATTATGAGGATTATTGAGTGACACAAGTACTAGTCAATAATTCTATTTCTTAAAACTGAACAATTTACCTAAATCCCAATATGTTTACATAATGGCTGCAATTTAATTAAATAAATATTTATGTAACTTATAATTAGTGACAAAAATGCTAAATTATAGCTTAAGGAAATTTTAGTATTGTAATGTTAGTTACATTGTAAAATAAAATTACTTTATTATATTTTTATTTTGAATTATACTTGATTTTTTTTATAGTGAAGTATTAAAATAGCAATATTTCTTACTTAATATTTTATGTAATGATAAGTAATATTATTAATGAACAAAAATGTTAAATAAAAACAATAATTATGATGATTAAACAACAACAATAATGATTATTATTATTATTAATCTATAGCCATATTAATATGCAATCACACATTTTGACACTCTAGGCTTTAATATTAAAGGTGTTCACATACATGCTGGACACTTGCTGACTGCTTTTTTTTAATCATCTGGTCTAACTTAGCCATTAAAAATGCTTTAGGTTTACAAAAACTAATCTTTAGCATTTAAGCTTAAGTCTGTAGATCAAAGGGTTTTTAAGATCATGAGAAACAAATTCAGTGAAGCGTGTGGAATCTTGTGACTGTGCCTTACTGAACAGTACAGTTGCTCTTTGCTGCTGAATTGGAAACATGATGTGCAAGACGGTTCTGAGCATATACATGTTCAAAATGCTACCGCCACAGTAAAAACAAGCAGTAAAAGGAGGTTTACAGTCTACATTCTTTCATTCTGCGCACACACAGTACATTTCTGTGAAAACCACTGAGGTACAAAACACTGAATGGAATCTCACCTGTGAAAACACCTCCTATAATAGCACAAACTCCTGTTAGGAAATGGGTGAAAGACCTGCGGATGAAAACATGTGCAAAAATATATCAAAATCTATCCAGCATGCAACATACATTGCATCAGACTGTTTCTTTCAATCAACGTGAACTAAACCATGACGTTAACAACAAAAAAGTTAGTTTACTAAGACATACCTTTGCTTCTCTGTGAATTTGACCATCATCGGAGACAGTTCATAAAGCACAAACACCCCAGGTAAACCCTGATCTCCAATCAGCCCGTTGGCTACTTTCTCATGTCTTGTTACTGAAAACTGGTTTGTTTTAACAACCTAAAATAAAAGACAAACACATGGTTTCTTTTATCACCCATGTCTACACAATTCAAAGACAATAACTGAAGCAACCTAAAGAGTTTTAAACATACAGGTGCATCTCAATAAATTAGAATGTCGTGGAAAAGTTAATTTATTTCAGTAATTCAACTCAAATTGTGAAACTCGTGTATTAAATAAATTCAATGCACACAGACTGAAGTAGTTTAAGTCTTTGGTTCTTTTAATTGTGATGATTTTGGCTCACATTTAACAAAGTTATTGTCAGTGCTGTAAAACCTTAATAAACACGAAGCACCAAATGTTTAGCTCAGCTCTCTTACCTCTCCATCTGCTTTAACATATATTGTTGGCACAATTTTCACAAAATACTGGTACATCATTGATGCTGTAAAGAGCAAAGAGTGCAAAGGTCAATCTAACATACAGGATCTCAATCAATGTTTTGTGTCAGTAAGAACAATGGGGTTTTTTGTTTACACAATGTCATGTGTTTATATTTTTGTTCTAACCTTTATATTATGATAGGGAATACATTTAAAAATTGCTTTTGGGAACAAATCTAAAAATTGCTTTTGTATAAGAGATTATAGTAGTGATTGTTTGGCGTTAATATAGGCCTATTTAAAAGAAACGTAAAAGAACCGTGAGTCTCCGGTCTAAGCACGTGATTGGCTCTACCGCTAGATGGCGCTGCAGCGCTTCACAACCCTACATTCTCCGCTTGTACACTTTAACACCAACCACTTCCTCTCAAGTAATGGCGTCCGTGTGAGACAGACCTGTAGCAAACATTGGACAATTTTCTGAGAAAACTAACTAATAGAGACACACTCATATAGCGATTTGAACAAGGTAAGCATACTTTCTTCGTATATATTTTATGATAATTTATCGTTGCGAACATTACAGTGCTCGGCGGAGTTTGTTCAAGGCCAGAGACCTTGATGACATTTAACAAAATAAACGACTCGCGTGCAATATATTCAGTCTTATATGTTTTAGTTTGACATAACTGTAATCTTTATTAATTTAAACCCCATAAATAAGCCAATTGCCGTTCAGTTTATGTAATTACCTTCCCTTATATAACACGCAGGTGTGTGGTTTATCAGTAAAACCTAGTGAGCCACCTACCTAGACAGCATAGGTACAAACAGCATTTTGGGCATTATAGAGGTCATTGTCAAAACGCGTCTATTATGACCAAAAATGAGTTTTCAATAAATAAATAAAAAGTTTATATATATAATAAATAAATATATTTTTGTTTTTATGTATTTCTATTTACATATGTATATAAGTTTAATTTAAATTACTTTAATGTGGTGTAATGAGTCTGCACTGAACAGTCCAGCTTTATTTTCCAAATTCTGGGTGGCAGTTGAGGACCGCTTGGGTAACCACTAACTCTTGTCTCCGGTTCTCTCATTTACTGTTAAGGATATTAAGTGAAGAATAAAGATCATGTTCCATGAAGATATTTAGTAAATTTCCTACCATAAATATCAAAACTTATTTTTTGATTAGTAATATGCATTAAGAACTTCATTTGGACAATAAGTCGCTTTTCTCAATATTTAGACTTTTTTTTTTTTTTTTGCACCTTCAGAGTCCAGATTTTCAAATAGTTGCATCTCAGCGAATTTTTGTCCTATCCTAACAAACTATGCATCAATGGACAGCTTATTTATTCAGGTTCCAGATGGCGTATAAATCTCAATTTTAAAATATTGACACTTATGACTGGTTTTGTGGTCCAGGGTCACACACACACATATATATATTAGGACTGTCAGGCGATTACAATTTTTTATCTAATTAATTACAGGGTGCTGCGATTAATTAATCGAATTAATCGCAAACTAAATGTGGCTGTGAAAATACCCCCAAAAGATAATTTAAACCTATTATTGTGTTAAATGTTTAGGCTACAATGACCTAACAAAGTATGAAACATAAAAGGTAATTCGAGAAACATCTCGAATAAAAGTCACTAGTGACCAATACAGCTTACAACTGTGACGCGAGCAGCGCGACAAAATACTATAGAACTCATTATAATCGGTGATGCTGTCTACACTGGATGCGGCACGACAAATCCCCGACAGAAACCTGCTGCTGCGTTCTATTTATGACGTATTGACACAAATTTCAAATGATTTTCAACGGTCGCTTTGTCGCGTCCAGTGTAGACAGACTTTAGCGGTTGCGGCGCGGCAACTGTCACGTCCGGTGTAGACACGGTTTAGTTACCAACAGTATTCAAAATACTTTCTTTTGCACAACATAAAAGAAGGTAAGTCATTCAGGTTTGAAACAACATGAGGGTGAATAAATGACAGAATTGATTGATTTATTTATTTTTGGTTAACTATCCCTTTAATGTTTTTTTTTTAATTTTTTATGAAGTGATACTCTAAAGAAGAAACAAAACTACCAGCAGATGACGGTAAATGTCTGAGTTGATTCGTTCAAACGGCTGATTCATTCAGGAATTCAGTAAACGGCTAATCATTGGTTAACACCATTCGTTCAAAACGCGGATTGATTCAGAAACTAAACATTGCTTTGTTGCTCTGAGATACACAACAGTTCTGCTGTGACTTTATAGGTAATATTTTCGTTGGCAAAATTGGACGAAACGCACAATATTGTTTAAAATTTGCACAATATTAACTTATTTACTGAACTGTTGTATAAAATCACATTTGCACTCGTGTGATATTGCTCTTGCTGCTGGTGTGATATCGCTTATAATATGATATAAATGAGATATGAACTTATACAGGGGCATTTATTTTTCCCCAATATGAATTGAATTTCTAGGGCATAGCTGCATTTATGGAGTAGCGGCGCGGCAACTGTCACGTCCGGTGTAGACACGGTTTAGTTACCAACAGTATTCAAAATACTTTCTTTTGCACAAC
The DNA here is from genome assembly GCF_001515645.1 of Sinocyclocheilus grahami. Classification (NCBI taxonomy): domain Eukaryota; kingdom Metazoa; phylum Chordata; class Actinopteri; order Cypriniformes; family Cyprinidae; genus Sinocyclocheilus; species Sinocyclocheilus grahami. The sequence goes on from NW_015505402.1 coordinate 811,589, forward strand.
ATAAAAGAAGGTAAGTCATTCAGGTTTGAAACAACATGAGGGTGAATAAATTACAGAATTGATTGATTTATTTATTTTTGGTTAACTATCCCTTTAATGTTTTTTTAAAACATTTTTATGAAGTGATACTCTAAAGAAGAAACAAAACTACCAGCAGATGACGGTAAATGTCGATTCGTTCAAACGGCTGATTCATTCAGGAATTCAGTAAACGGCTAATCATTGGTTAACACCATTCGTTCAAAACGCGGATTGATTCAGAAACTAAACATTGCTTTGTTGCTCTGAGATACACAACAGTTCTGCTGTGACTTTATAGGTAATATTTTCGTTGGCAAAATTGGACGAAACGCACAATATTGTTTAAAATTTGCACAATATTAACTTATTTACTGAACTGTTGTATAAAATCACATTTGCACTCGTGTGATATTGCTCTTGCTGCTGGTGTGATATCGCTTATAATATGATATAAATGAGATATGAACTTATACAGGGGCATTTATTTTTCCCCAATATGAATTGAATTTCTAGGGCATAGCTGCATTTATGGAGTTGTTGTCCTGCATCATATTTGTCAACAGTCAACTGTATGAAATGTAAGATGACGTACAGGTCTGGGGGCGGGGCCAGTGCGTTAACTGCGTTAAAATATTTTAATCGCGTTATTTTGTCATAACTAATTAATTAAGTTAACACGTTGAACTGACAGCCCTAATATATATATACACACTTCATTACACACACACACACACACACTTTTATTGCATGCTACTAAAATACAAAGTATTATCCTCTTTCCAGATGCCGGTGACAGTAGGACCATATGGACAGACGCAGCCCGGCTGCTTTGACAGAGTCAAGATGGGCTTGCATGCTACTAAAATACAAAGTATTATCCTCTTTCCAGATGCCGGTGACAGTAGGACCGTATGGACAGACGCAGCCCGGCTGCTTTGACAGAGTCAAGATGGGCTTCATGATGGGTTTTGCCGTGGGCATGGCTGCAGGTGCCATGTTTGGAACGTTCTCCTGTCTCAGGTATGAACAACAGCTGTCATTTTTAGGGTTATTTATTTTTATTATTATTATTATATTTAGTAACATTAACTGCAACTGGTACTTTGGCAGAAATTCTGTTTTAATAGAGACCGTTTCATTCTATCCAGGATCGGCATGAGGGGTCGAGAGCTGATGGGTGGAGTTGGGAAGACCATGATGCAAAGCGGTGGCACATTTGGAACCTTCATGGCTATTGGGATGGGTATCCGCTGCTGAGATCACACTAATGGCACTTCTAAAATTATAGAACTTTGAACCATTTCTAGATTCATCCATTTGTTATCATATCACAAGGACACAGGTGTCAATAAAAACGGATTAAAACAATTCTGTAAATCTTGGGCTCAATCTAAGATGTAATTATTATGACACTTTGAGGACAACCCTCCTTTTCATCGGTGTCCAGCAGAATAGGTTAAAGTCAGCTACGTGGGATTGACCTTTAACAGTGACCTTTCTGCTGTCTATGGAGGGCTGACAATGAAATGACCATGGAGAAGATAAAGAAGGGCTCTTTAATTCTGGACAAATCTATGTTCTCAGCCATTCTTTGAAATAATGATTTTTAGTTTAGGCATGAAAATAGAAATGACATGCACTTACCTTGAGGTGCTGCTACATTAGTACCATCTAAAGGGTTGATAATTCCTGGATAGTCTTTGCCGAATGAAAGATGTTTGATGAAATGTGTCATGTTGATCTGTGGTTATACCAAAAAAAAATTCTGTTAGTTCTAATATTTAGGGCAATGGCAGATCAATCTTATTAAAAAGAAATGAAGCAACTCACATTGTCTAGCCCAAAGCTTTGCAGATCATGAACTGAAAATAAAATAATCAATTAAGAACATGAATGAATGTTTTCACAATTTATAAATGCATCTTAAGTGAATTTAATTAGCCTAGAAATTTGCACATATTTCAAACAAAGGCAGAGCGTAATATGTTAAGTGGTCACAGATGCCCTTGCTGATGAGAATCATGACAAATTAACTGACACTTTAAAGCCACTGCAATGTCTAATCACAAACTGACTATTTGTTAAAGTCTAAATCTCAAAATATGTGCAGAGAAAAGCAGAATTACTGATGTAGTAACAAGGTAAATTCTAACTTGTCTTGCAATAAAGATTCATTAAAATATAAAAGATCAACTTACTTTCCACAGCATGCACTGCAGAAAGAAAAGAAAATAGTCACTAAGTGGGTTTTGTTTTTGCAAAGCAAAGTTTTCAAGAGGAATTAGTGACAACCACTGACCCTTTAAGCTCAGAGTAAATTTGTAATTGCCAAATTATCATCTTTATTTTTGTGTGTGAAGTAGGACTATTGAAATATTGTTTGGTACCTGAACTCAGGGTCTGTAAAGGTGTATTAATAAGTACTGTATATGCACTTCAGCCATTGGAAGAATAGCCTATGCATGACCAAGCATAACTGGTGTTAGTTCTGTACCTTGTTACTTAGAAAGATTGTGAGCTTTGGTGGGAAAGCAAAGAAACCGTTTTGTCCCAAAAAGTTAAAAACCAAGACTTCCCAAATATAATTTCATTAATAAAACGGCTTTGATTTACAGCATCAATGGTCAACACCACAAGGAAATTAGTGCACAGAGGAATTCATTAGATCTTAAAGGCACACTTGCATAAAGACAAGATCAGAAACTATTCATCAGCCCAGAAACAAGGCAACTGGTCAGTATAAAACTGAATTTGAATTGATTTAAACTACAGATTCTCAGGTGGACGGACTGATGAACGGTTTTGAGAAAGGCAGAAAAAAAGCAAACATGCAGGACATGCATTGTGTATTTCTCTATATAAATACAAATGCAGATCTCAAGACAACACTGAATGTCTCACCATGTACAGTGCCTTGCGAAAGTATTCATACCCCTTCATTTTTTTTTTCACGTTTTGTTATGTCGCTGCCTTATGTTAAACTGCTTAAATATACTCACAGGTTAACTTCACTCGAAGTGTAGTGACATCTACAAGCAATATGAATGCTCCTGAGCTAAATTTTAACTGTCCCAGATAAGGGTATGAATACTTACGCAATGGAATCATTTAAGTTTTTTATTTTTAATAAATTTGCGAAGATGTTAAAAACCTGTTTTTTGCTCTATGGAGTATAGATTGATGTGGAAAAAAAGTAATTTAAAGCAGTTTAGCATAAGGCAGCAATATAACAAAACGTGAAAAAAAATGAAGGGGTATGAATACTTTCGCAAGGCACTGTACATCTTTGCATACTAAGAAATGAGAGGCTACATGAAGCATCTGACTGCATGCAGACAAATCAAATTTTCAGGTCTGACGCATATTGGCAGGCACATAGGCTTAATATAAAAGCTGTTTCAATTTAGATTTTTGATGTAACACAAAAGGTCCAGTCCTTAAAAGGGTTAATGCACTAAAACTAATAAACATGCCTCTGCATCAGACCTAAGAGCTTTGGTTTGTGTTCGATTCATTCTTAACTAAACCTGAGTCTTTACCGTGTACATGAGACTGCTGGAAGCTCTTTCCAGGGGCAAAATGGAAATTTCCTGCCACCTGGAGCAAGATATAGGAAATGTTGTGATTTATTTTTTTTAAATATAGCATGTACTTGAATTCAATAAAAATACTGATTCACAGGGCTGCATATTACCTTATTGACCTCCAGAAAGCCGTAGACTTGACATCCCTCATTCTTCTGTTCCTGCATCTTCTGGCTGAAGCCCTCTCTCTTACACTGCTCAATGGTGTCGGGGTTCTTAAACGCCCAGCCACGCCGCCGGTACGCCTCCCGCACATCATCACAGGTATTACAACACCTGCAGAACAACCAGTTAGTGTCTTAAATCACAATCACAAGCTATTTGGCCCTATATACACCTGCTATTAAAGGGATAGTTCACCCAAAAATGAACATTTTGTCATTAATTACTCACCCTCATGTTGTTCCAAACCCGTAAAGACCTCAGTCATCTTTGGAACACAAATGAAGATATTTCTGATGGAATCTGAGAGCTCTCTGACCCTCCCATAGACAGCAAGGGTCCTTAAGGCCGGGACACACTAAGCCGTTGGTCGGCCGCTGGCCAACATCGAGCAACGGTCGGGCTAGTTTGTTTGGTGTGTTCCACTCGTCGGCGGCAGTTTGCCCGATTCAACATGCTGAATCGGCGTCGGGACCGTCGGCGCGAGTGAGAGCTCTGATTGGATGTTCAGTTTAGTGAACGAGTCAGTGCCCGAGAATTAAAGCGAAAGTGATGAAAACAAGCACGTAAATGAAGGCGGTAAAGACAGAAGGCTGTTTAAATGTTACGTGATCTTTCCCAATCATTCTAATACGCAAATGTTTTCATAAAAACATGAGCCGCTTAAAATGATTAAAGTTATCAACTTTACTGATATTCAAAATGGTAAGCAAGTGCTGCTTTGTTTACGTTTCGTATATATGCGTTTATCTCGTATATCTTTGTTTCAACACTTGTCCCTTTAGACTTGCACGCTTCATTTGCTGCTTGTTTTCTTAAAAAAAAAAAACTAACACTTGCTTTCTAATCTTTTTGTATTCTATCTGTTTTCTTTTCATTTATTATACAATTAACAAAAGCAAAAAAGATCTCTAACACTAGCTTGCTCTATTCTATCCGTTTTCTTTTTATTTATTATATTATTTAAAAAACCCTTGCTACGTGTACTGCGTTAAGCTGAGACTTGTTCTAGCACTTGTATATCATTGCTCTTTTGTTGATTTTGATTGCTTCCATTGTCCTCATTTGTAAGTCGCTTTGGATAAAAGCATCTGCTAAATGAATAAATGTAAATGTTTCGGTTTCTCCTTTTGAATGACGAATATATACTATTGATAGCTGATGATATAGACAGTTAATTCCTCTCACGCATACGCAGAACGCATGTGTTAGTTTGCCGTCGGCTGTAGTCTGTGCGGTGTGTTTGAGCACAGCTTTATGGTCTGATGCGAGGCGACAACACCCGTCGGCTTTCGTCGCCGCTAGTTCTTTGAAGTCGGCTTGGTGTGTCCAGGCCTTTACACGATCAAGATCCAGAAATGTAGCAAGGACATCGGTAAAATAACCCATGTGACATCGGGGGTTCAACCGTAGTTTTACGAAGCTACGAGAATACTTTGTGTGCACAAAAGAAAGAAGAAAAAAAAGACTTTATTCAACAATTTGTCTCCTCCGCGTCACCCTGGCGCCATTTTGGAGAGTATCAGCTGAACGTAAACAGCGTATGCTATTCTGTGTCAGCTGCGCCACGCATATACATTGTTTTCATTCAAATCAAAGCGTAAACGACGTAAAGTGTATCCGCGTGGGGCAGCTGTTACAGAATAGCATACGCTGTTTACGTTCAGCTGATACTCTCCAAAATGGCGCATACTTTTGCGCACAAAAAGTATTCTCGTAGCTTTGTAAAATTACGATTGAACCCCTGATGTCACATGGATTATTTTACCGATGTCCTTGCTATTTTCTGGGCTTTGATCATGTAAGTATCCTTGCTGTCTATGGGAGGGTCAGAGAACACTCAAAAATATCTTAATTTGTGTTCCGAAGATGATCGAAGGCCTTACAGGTTTGGAATGACACGAGAGTGAGTAAATAAATGACAGAATTTTCATTTTTGGGTGAACTATCCCTTTAACATCAGGCGCTGATCAAAAGCAGTGTTGTCACTGTCACCTAAAACTATTAAAATCATTTTTATTACTTCAAATAAAGCTGAAATATAAAAGAAAAACTTAAGAATTAGAAATGTTGCCATAGCAACTAACTGAAATAAAATGTTTGAAGAACTAAAATTACTAAAAATAAAATAAGTGAAATAGAAATATAAACAATACCAAGTCAAAACACAAAATTAGTAAAACTAAAATTTTAAACTAAATATTAATAAATAGTCATTGTATATACACAATACTACAATAACACAGATTGTCATTTACACTTTGCATTAAAATGTCTCAAATACATATATAGTTTACAATACAAATGTAATTGTAAATCTGACTGGTTGACTGACAATTCAGCTGCCTAACAAGGCAATTTCGTCCAACAAAAGAAGTGTGAATACGGAGGCCCTGAAGGAATTGGAAACTTCTAATTAATCTCCTCCACTTTCATTTAGCCATGTGGTTATGAATTTGAACTATTTTGACTATGTAAGCACCTGTCGATTTACCGGATCGTAACTATAGCTTTCAGAACTGGCTTCATGCCTGCAGACAGACCTGTTCTACCAGCAGTTTCCCCATCAGGAAACCTCTGCTGCTCTGTTTGTGGTGGTGGTGGTGGTGCATTATCAGACAAAGGTGAAACTCACTTTAAATCGTCAGTCTCAGCTCCATAACAGCTCTCGCAGCGGTCAGGATCCAGCTTACTGGGGTCAAACACCCCTTCTTCATCTATCCCCAAATCTGCACAGAAAGGACAAGTCAAATCAATGCGTATATTCAAACTAAGTTTGTAATTACATATCCTACTTTTATTTAAAATTGGCCATATTTCTCTCTTTTTGAACTATTCCTGAAAAGTATTTTAAGTGTGTGTGGAAAGAGTTCAACTTTACAGGAATGATGTAATGTACATTTTTCAGCAGTATATCAGAAAACACGAATATCAGCTTGATATGATGATACTGACCATGTTTTTCAGCCTCTGCTGTGACTGGCTGGCCCTCTTTGTCGAGTCTCTGTTTAAACAAGTTATGCTCCACATCTAGTTGCTGTTCTCCTGCTACATCCATGGCATCAATGCTCAAATCTAAGAAATTACAAAAGTGCAAACAACTCAACAACCTGTGTGGCCAGAGAAAATAACCTCAAACAGCTGGATTAAATATCATGATGACATTATCCTCAATTAGGCAAGTATCAGTTTGCTTTTGCATGATTGCATCAGGTTTTTGGGGTGATATCTCTAATCTTTATATAATGTGTTTTTTTTCTGGTCTGTATTCTTTCGGTATCCATTAAAATAAACCTACCATAAAAAATACAGACCCTTCATTTCTTTGCAAGTGGGCAAACTTACAAAATCAGCAGGGGATCAAATAAATATTTTCCCTACTGTATATAACATGGAAACTTGCTCGAGACACTGCAATCTACAGAAGCTATGGCCAGACATTTTCAGGTCATTCGAACCCAAAAATATTTCACGGTATAATGCCTTCTTTCATTTTACAACTCCTTAATCAAGCCCGGTTCAAAAGATCATTTGATATTTGATTTAATTGCTCTCATATGGTTTTATAGTGTATTACGAACAACAGGACCGTAACTTTTATCTACAAATTATGCAAAAGATAAATCAGAACAAAATGTTTACTTACAGGCACAAGGCATATGTGGAAATATAACATCAATGTTGATTCTTAGTTTGTCTCCTCTGGAAGTGTCTACAAATAGTTCAGGATGGACCTAAGAGGTGACATCAAAGCCAGAACTCAAATATATTTCATCAAAGTTTTATGAACCGCTCTTAAAAACGTACAATAATACTATTAACAAAAATAAAATCTACAGTCACTATAGACAGACAGATGTCATGAGATTGAGTCACAAATATATTATGCAGCAGGTTGTATTAAATCATTCACCCACCTCCTTAGTTAGATAATACTGTAGCTCAGAGAAGAACAGAATCAACATGATAAGTCCACTGATGATGGTCACTATGAAGTGAATGGAGAACATGTGAATTAGAAACAACTTCCTAAAGACTGATTTACATGGCATTTAAATCACAGTCACATTAAACATGACTCTTTATCTCATACAGTTTGGGATTTAAGCGCCCCAGTGACACATTCCAGTCAAACTATGTTCATTTTTGTGTCATTTCAATATGTAATTATATGTGCATATTTTACGACTTTATGTTAATTAGCACTGCTTTCTCCCCACGAGCCTGTGTGTATGAATGGCGCTCAGCACTTCTACAGCTCTCGGTGGATATGTATCACTCACCCGTGGCTCCTCCACATGTTTTGATCCTAAAGTCCTCTAGAGTTTTCGGATAAGCGTCAAATTGTTTAAGTTTATTTAACGCATCCATTCTCCCTCTCGTGCGGCGGTAAAGCTAGCCGTCACTTCGATTTCCAGTGACCCATTTCCGGTACACCAAGGAAGTGATGGAGTCCTCTCAGCCAATCAGATTCCACCGCGTAGCTGGAGCGTCCCTGGTATGTTGACCCTCTAGTGGTAGATTTCTGAATATCTGCATTCTTTAAAAACATTATTATTAAAAAGTTTGTATTATGCCTTAACGTGGATTTCAGGACCTCCTTAATATACTATTTATATATTAGCCATTTACATTTGTAATTACAGATGAAATGCAGGCTCAAGATCTGCATAAAATATAACCAAACAACACGGCTTTAATTTTTTAAATATAGATATTGATAATATGTGCACATTTTGTGTCGTTTAATTGATTTACTTTGTAAGTGTAATCTGATTTTGGAATTTTGTTGTAATGTTATTAATTTACCCAAAATTAATTATGGACTGAACCTTAAACATGGTTGTATGAATATAAACTAATTAGGATTTATTTTTTATATCCACAAACCATATATATATATATGTGTGTGTGTGTGTTATTATAAATAATTATATAAATTAGTTTTACTGCCGTCACTTTTTACTTCATTCTCACTTGTGAACGTGGATATACTAAGTTATAAATGATTTTGTCTTGTACCTCCTTCATTTAATCAGTATTACATTGTAAAATGTAAAAATATTTTTTACACTGTTGTTTTAACAGTTCAGCCATTATTTACAATTATCTTGAGAGGTCTGGCTAAACATTACCCAATGTTCTCTTGATAAATATTAGTGACTAAAACAGCCAATTAACTCTGCAGTTATGAAGATCAAGGTGATGCCTGTGCATGTTTATCTAGAGAAAGTTACAAAAACATGTAAAATACACAGCACAGTTATGAAGGAATGGCTATTGAAAAATTAGTATTCTGCTTTATGGTGCCTCACAACCTTCAGGAAATCCCAGAAAACAGTTAGTGTAGTTGATGTACTACATTTTATACACGTCTAAACTATCGGCATCTGTTCTCATTAAAACTACAAAGTTGGGATGTTACAAACATCACCATACATCTGATGATACAATCATTTTTGGCTTTAGGTTTGTTTAGGTTGCTTAGGATAAAAATCAACAACTGAACAAATAAATCTAAATGAACAAACAGAAAGAATCAGGTTGCAAACTGCCAGATGTGTTATACGAGGTCATTAAGGTATACCACTTTTATTAAATATTTACACAACAAAGTGTAGAGAACCTACTGCAAGGACAGATCTCACAAAGCACAAGCAGGTTGCAAATGTATTTTTGATTTTCGCCTCGCGTGCCTTACAAACAACCACAAATAATTCATTGAGATAGTATTTATTTTACAGTAAAACATCACAAAGGTTGTCTCCGGACCCACTCCCCAAGTCATTTAGGAGCAAGGACACCTATCTGAAAGGATGTCCAGCGGTTAGTGATGATGGCAACCTTATCTTGAAGCATTGTGCATTCTGAAAAAGATCGGACAATCGTGAATATGGGTTTTAAGTTGTGTCAAGGCCAGGTGAAGGCAGCAGTTTGGCTTTATTTGGGAGGCCTGTAGGCGATCTTTCTGCTCTTCATCACAGACCACCTGTGCCTCTTAAGGTAATAGACCAGGGGAACAAGTATGGAGGCGCCCATCAAAATCTGCAGAGAGAATCAGAGAAAAACAATAAGTACTATTTTTTTTTAAGTGATGGTGCTTTAATGAGAGATGAAACATCTCTACGTGCATGTTTTGCTCTTTTGTTGTGGGCATTTAGTATTGCAATTCCATAAAGGGCACTACATAAATCTAATTTCCACCAACATCTGAAAAAAAACTTAACTGGTAGAGATGAAAAAGAAAAATACAAACCTTCAGTCCCATACGTTTACGTTGGTCATGTTCTGGTTCAGCCGCCCACCTCAGGAAAGTACAGACATCTTTAGCAACCTGGCTCATGGTGGCAGGGGTTCCTATGGAGGAGAAGCGAGTTATTAAAGGGGTCATATGATGCTTTTTTAAAGATCATTATTTTGTGTATGTGTTTTAACAGAATATGTTGGCATGCTTTAATGTTCAAAAAACACATTATTTTTCAAATACTGTACATTATTGTAGGTCCTCTATGCCCCGCCTCTCTCAAACGCTTCGTTTTCTACAAAGTCCCTCCTTCCGAAAAGCGCAGTCTGCTCTGATTGGCCAGCTGACCCAGTGCATTGTGATTGGCCGAACACCGCAAGCACTCGTCGGAAATGTAACGGCCCTTACCATAATCGCGAGCATCATCTTTCAAAATAAATGTAAAGACATAGCCCGAAAGGGGAACAGAGTCGTGTGACACAGACAGTGATGAAGCTGGTCTCTCTCTCGCTCTCTCTCTCTCTCTCTCTCTCACACACGATGCGCAAAACTGTGTTTTTCCGCATTTGAACAGTCAATAGCAAATACTTAAACTAATAACAAAAACAGTAGCTGATTCAGAAGCACCAGATTGTCATAGCAAAGTCAGAATGACCTCCTCTCCTAGGTTCACGAAACGGTCGTCCATAAAATGCATTGCTGTTCTGTTCAGACAGTGATGAAGCTGGTCTCTCTCGCTCTCTCTCTCTCTCTCTCTCTCACACACGATGCGCAAAACTGTGTTTTTCCACATTTGAACAGTCAATAGCAAATACTTAAACTAATAACAAAACAGTAGCTGATTCAGAAGCGCCCGATTGTCATAGCAAAGTCAGAATGCCCTCCTCTCCTAGGTTCACGAAACGGTCGTCCATAAAATGCATTGCTGTTCTGTTGTAAGTAATCTTAAAGATTCCTAAATGCATCTACTTTCGGAAGGCCAAATAAAGTGCTTTTGCTTTCGCCTAGAAACACACAGCGTCTCCCTGACATGCTGCTTCAACACTAACTGCGGTTACTGAAACCACGCCTTCTTTCTTTGCATGCACATTTGGGCGGCATTATGCAAATATTTCCACATAGTGAGGTAGATATGTAGGGGCGTGTTAGAACGAGCCATTTTAGGGGGGCGTGGCAGAGTCTCAACTTTGATAAAGAATATCTCTTTGGTTTTGAGACTTTAGTCTTTGCAACTTCAGGTATCTTATCTATGCACAATCAGCTTCTAACACTCCAAAGAGAAAGGAAAACTTGAAATCGCATCATATGACCCCTTTAACAAACGTTGACATGTATGCAATACTTAATGTTACTTCATGTCCTTTAGTTGCAATAGATGCATATAATTCAGTAGATTTATATTTAGCCATTTAACTTTCTAAATTTATAGGCAAATCAAATAGGATGATTTACGAAACAAGTCATTTACAGCCTTGGCAGAATTGAATAATAATCAAAGCTCAGAAAGCATGAAATATAACCCATGAGTAAAATATTCATTAATTAATGAGAATGCCAACAACAGGCTGACAAATATCGTTATTATATTCCCTCCTTTCCACCAAAATGAACTAAAAATCTAAATAAATGCACAATATTTCGAAAGGCAAAAAATAAAATACATTTTATTTAATAACAAACATATTAATAAGATCGATCTGTTGACAGTCCTACAATAAATATGAATGTGTGAATAAAAAGGGTAATGATAAAAGAAAATATTACAAACTCACCATCATCATACTCGAGCACCTCATTGTAGATGGGTGGTGCCATACCAACGGCCTGGCCAGGGAAATAAGGGTTGTAATAAAGGCCCTCCTTCACAGACACACCAGCTGGAGGGTCACAGTAACCGGTCAGGAGAGAAAACACGTAATCTTCCCCTCCATGCCTGAGCGAGAGAGAGAAAAAGAGTTTATAACTATAAGATCATGATAAAGAGGCTTTAGTGATGCTTGTGGCAATTTAGATGTCAGAAATGTGACTTTTTTTTTTTTTTTTAAAGTGTAAAATAATGACTTTCACACCTGATCAAAAGTAATTCATTACCTGGCACTGACAATATAGCTGAGGTCAGGGGGCAGAGCGCCGTTGTTAGCAGCACGGGCCGCCTCAGGGTTTGAGTAGGGTTTGGGGAAGTAATCTGAGAGTTTTCCCGGTCGGGTGAACATCTCTCCAGTGTCATCAGGACCATCCACAACTTCAATCTGGATAAAAGAATATTAACATTACAGACAAAGCACACAGTACAGATGTTTGTCAAAGACATTAAGCTGACCATACCATTAACAAAACCCTCTGACCCTACGCTATTTAACCTTCCAAGAGAAAATGTTAGTGGTGCTTGCTTCTCTGTGTAAAATCTGCCACCACAACTGCCAGGGTGTGACAATTGAGCAATGAGACAATTATTTTGTAGTTGTGTTTGGGTAAACATCTTAAGAAAACTGACCTCTTCGGCCAGGGTCTTGACCTCTGCCTCTGTGTGTGACACTCCCACCAAGTTACGGAAGGCCAAATACTCCATACTGTGACAGGCCGAGCACACCTGCTTATATACCTGATACCCACGACGAATACTGAAAAACAAAGCCATTATAAGACTGGTTAATTCTGAATATTTTGATACCTCTGAATTTTGATATGCTGGTCATTTATATGTGCACTTCTTCCTATAGGTTGTCAATAAGAACAAATATTTATTGTACTGCAAGGAATATCCTGAAAATTAATATTCTGTTGTGAATATGCAATGTATAATAATTATATCAGAATATAAGGGAGAGTGAGGGAAACTATCACTTTTACTCCAGTAGGAGAGAAATTAGATAATACTAACATGTCTAACTACTATTAGGGCTGTCAAAATGGTTGAAAAACTGAATTCGAATTTTGTATTATCAATATTCGAATTATATTAGAATTTAAAAGGTATAATTTCAGTTAGGGGGATTAAAAGCTTTTGGCTTCTCTCCTAAGGCCACAAGAGGGTGCATCAAGCAAAATATTACTAATGCACCTTTCTTCGAAGCAATAAAATGTGACCCTGGAGCACAAAAGCAGTCTTAAGTCGCTGGCGTATATTTGTAGCAATAGCCAAAAATGCATTGTATGGGTCAAAATTATTTTTTTTTCTTTTATGCCAAAAATCATTAGGATATTAAGTAATGATCATGTTTCATGAAGATATTTAGTAAAATTCCTAGCGTAAATATATCAAAACTTAATTTTTTATTAGTAATATGCATTGCTAAGAACTTCATTTGAACAACTTTAAAGGCGATTTTCTCAATATTTAGATTTTTTTTGCACCCTCAGATTCCAGATTTTCAAATAGTTGTATCTCGGCCAAATATTGCCCTGTCCTAACAAACCATACATCAATGGAAAGCTTATTTATTCAGCTTTCATGTGATGTATAAATCTCAATTTCAGAAAATTTACCCTTTGTGGTCCAGGGTCACAAATAACACGACTATCTTTGAAAAAAGTGCATAATGTTTAAATTAATGTTTATAAACTATATACAGTTAATTAATTTGCTTAAAAATGTATGTGGGTCAAAGACAAAAAAAGGTTTAAGCATAAAAACAATAAGTGCTTTAAATTGTTGTTTCCCAAAAAAATATATATATAATTCTGTTTAATTCAATTACAATTTAGTTTTTGTTTTTCTGAGCAAAAAATAAATATCATACATTTTCCCCTGATTTACAGAAGAGACCCACTAAAATGTCATTCAGTGTAACAATCTTGTCAGCAATATTTACAACAAAAATCAATTTATGACATATTAAAAGACTAATTACTTTCACCCCAGATACTAATTAGTTGTAATTTTACATTATCCTAGGTTCTGCCCATTTGTCAGTAAGAATTTTTTCTCATTTAAAACACAATCAAATTTAATATGCTCCCTTATTCTTTTATATATTTTAATATGTACACATCAGAATAAGCATGTTGTTTGAATTTTTACATAAATATTGTGTTACACTAAATGACAATGTAACATTATTTCAACCAAATGTTGACATTTTATTCTCCAAAAACTTATTTGAAACCTTAAAAGTAGAGACTTTACTTACATTTAATGTGCTTTCTATGGACACAAAATCACTTTTGTAAATTTATTTTGTATGTATGTATAGTTTAATACAAAGGACCGAAAACCAATCACAAAGAGTACTTTCTTCATTTAAATACAAGAGATGCAGTGGGATGGGGAAAAACCACCATAAAGTCTCGAGACATGTTTTTTAAAAGTTGAACTTACATTAATTTTACATGGCTTTCTAAACATGCGGCTCTCTTGTGCGAGACGCGAGTGCAACGGTGATAGACGACCCTCTAGAAAATGCGATAAATATGCGTTCTGTGTGAATGGCTTGGTTTCAGTTTTGATGTAAACAACATCATCTCCGCATTGATGTTCTCTTTTTCCACAATATTTTGAATGAACAACGTAGCAGCGCCGCATCCAATGGGTTCAACTGGATAAGATATGAAAAACATTAAAATGCAACGACACTTACATTGTCATCGCATCTTGCGTGCCACTGATAAGGCTGCCTGACGCACACCTAAAATTGTGCAGAATGTGGATTTTTATTTTAAATTCGACGAATATTCGAAATTCGAATTATTTTTGGACAGTCCTAACTACTATATTTATCTCCATTTATCTACTTATTTTTTTAAAGATTTGTGTTTTTAATGGAGCAGTTTATTGACTCTTTAGACAAAATCTACTTTACTTCTATACATCAGGATTTTATGGCTCATATATGACAGTAAGAATATGGAGAATATGAGATTTATATCCAAATTTTACAAATAAACCTTCCTCAAAAGTCTGATGTATCATATTTGATAAGGACATTTTAACATGAAATGACATATGAATAATCAAGTATACCCAAGTTTCTTCTGTCCAGTAAAAGTTCTTACATAAACATTACTAATAACATAAAAGCTATTCTTACATTTACTTTATAAAAATCAATAAAGAATTCACATGTCACATGATTTAAAGGTGGACATTTTTACAACTATTTTCTCGCTAAAAAAAAAACGTGTGAACTATCAATCAGATAAAAGATGGCATGTAGTAGATTGTGTACAACAGGATTTTTAAACAATTTCGATCATGTTGATCATTTAGAGGCCTTAGTAATCTGCATTTATGACACATATATGAAATATGACACAGTAGGCTGTAGGGTTAAGAATATCTTCTATCCTGTAAGGCCATAGAAATATAACTTTTGGAAAAAATGCTTAAAAATGTTAAAATATTTTCTCATGTCTCATTTTGCCGTTTCATTAAAGACGACGTACTATGCCCCTTTTTACAATATGTAAAATAAGTATCTGGTGTCCCCAGAATGTGTCTGTGAAGTTTCAGCTCAAAATACTCCACAGATAATTTATTATATTTTGAAAATACCTATATTGAGTGGAAGCAGAAGCATGCTGTTTTTCGGGTCTGTCTCTTTAAATGCAAATGAGCTGCTGCTCCCCGCCCCCTTTTCCAGAATAGAGCTGCGCCATTACAGCTCGGACCTCCTAAAAACATCTGTTATGGTTCTGATTATCATGTTTATCGCGCTGAAATCATGCGTTTTAAACCATATGAGTTTAAACTTCTGATATATACGGTTTTCTGAGAGCACACGGACAGAAAGCGGCTGTCACAGCATGCGAGTACCAAACTAAGTTCTCATTCACACACAAGTTTACGTTAAAAACACACACGAGTTACAAAAACAGTCGGTTATGTCTGTGAAGGTATCCTGCTGGGAAATAAATCGCATGTTTATTTTAGATCTAAATAGTGTTCTGTGTTCGTCTGTGCAGACAAAGGCAGAACAGTTAGTATGTTTTGCTCAAACTTTCGCCATGGTATTAGAACTAGTACACTGTTGTCGCTTGTGAAATCAAAATGACGGTGCCGTGGGTGGAAACTTACAGATTAAGGGGCGGTAATATTATAATGAGATCCCTTTGCCATGTCACCAAGGGAGCGAAATCAGACACGCTAGTTTTCTCAGACGCTTGCAGAAAAAGGCTTACCAAAACAAAGTTACTGGGTTAATCTTTTTCACGTTTCCTTGGTTGGTAGATGCACCGGGGACCTGATTATAGCACTTAAAACCTGGAAAAGTCAAATTTTCATGATATGTCACCTTTAAGCACAACTTCAGTACCCACTGGTGTGAGTTTGAGGTGACACTTCATGTTTGACTGAAAAAGTGTAAACCATTTTCAATCAATTATTTAAGTTTTAAAAAATCTATTATTTTGCATTTGGTGCCGCTAGTCATCATGCAGAAATGGCACACATCACCTTTAACGTACTGTTACTACAACGTTACGAGACACTTTGAACATCTTGCATGCCCTGGTTCGACCGTGGTACCTGGCATGGTCGAGGGAGGAAAGCAAGCCGTTGTGGCTCCAGGGGTATGATGGTGGGTGCAGCTCCAAATCAGAGGCCTTGACTGACTGCTGCAGCATCAGAGCCAGACCTGCTCCTCCTGTCGTCAGCACTCCAATCGTGGTCAGGGCTATCTTCCTTCCCTTCGGCAGGCTAGCGAATGACATGTTGGCCTAAAAAGCAAAAATTGTTGGCTAGGATTAATTGTCAGATAGTAAACTGATGGATAATGTGCTTAAATACAGCTGATTTATTGCACAAACATGATGACCGTCATCCCAACATGCACACATTAAATGTATGAAGGGACCAATGTGCATATTTCAATGAGATGAGAAACTGAACTATTACCATAATCATATACAAATTAATTTATATGGCACTCCAAAGTAGTAACAAGCAGTCATGTCCAAAAAACATTAAAACTATGAACTATTAAAACATAGGCTACATATGACAAATTCTGAACCAATGTAGGACAGCCATAAATGCCCATTAAAACACCTTACAAATACATGACATTCTATTAATTATATTACAAATACGGCAGAGTACAAAAATTTGGGACCACATTAAAAATCTACACTTAAACCTGTGTAAATGATGTGTTAAGATTCTGAAAAATGTTTGTATGATATCTAGGTCACTAATCAAATAAGCAAACCTGTGACTTTTACCAAATTAAATTCTTTGTGCAAAATACAGAATGACCATAAAAATAATACTCAAATCATGCTAGATGTCACTGGTCATCTGGTTTTACACAAACTTGGAGTTTATGCCAGGCCAGCTCAAATGTTGCTGTCATTAAAACAAGTACTTGGACATTATGACATTCATATTCACTTTTCAATTCAACGTTTGACTTGAATTACGCTTGTAATACAAATTATAATTGAATTATTTGTGGAGATCATATCATATGCCAAACAAACAGAAATAGTTGAAATGTTGGGTTAAACTACGAGGATTAAAAATGTATTAAAGTAGTGCTGTCAAACGATTAATCGCATCCAAAATAAGTTTTTGTTTACAGAATACATTTATGTGTAATGTGTATATTTAATATGTATATATAAATACACACACACACATGCATGTATATATTTCAGAAAAAAAATGTAATTTTAAAAATGTTGTTTATATATTAATTATATTTATTTAAAATATAAAATACATTAATATAAATATAGACATGTAAATATTTTCAAAATACATACTGTACGAGTGTGTATTTATATATGCATAATAAACATACACAGAACACACACATATATTACGCAAACAAAAACTTTTATTTTGGATGCGATTAATCATTTGACAGCACTACTTAAAAGCCTTGGATGGCAAAGACCAGTGGTGTCACCTCCCAGGATAGCAGCTCGCATCAGTTATAAGACTCCAAAGTCATTTTAATCCAATTACACATGCTTTAATATGTATATATAAATACACACACATATGCATGTATATATTTCAGAAAAAAAATTTAATTTAAAAAATGTTGTTTATATATTATATTTATTTAAAATATAAAATACATTAATATAAATTTAGACATGTAAATATTTTCAAAATACATACTGTACGAGTGTGTATTTATATATGCATAATAAACATACACAGAACACACACATATATTACGCAAATAAAAACTTTTATTTTGGATGCGATTTATCATTTGACAGCACTACTTAAAAGCCTTGGATGGCAAAGACCAGTGGTGTCACCTCCCAGGATAGCAGCTCGCATCAGTTATAAGACTCCAAAGTCATTTTAATCCAATTACACATGCTTTCTTACAAATGATCCTCCTTATTAGACAGTTAATGTGTTATGACACTAATATAAAACAACAAGTATCATGAAGCGAATGGAATAAGAGCCACAGCTGCTGTGACCTTGCTGTAGACTATACACTGTAAAAGACGCCGGGATATGCCAATGAAAAAAGACGTACATCTGCATCCTTCACGCTTCAGAATGTGAAAACCAAGCAAATAAGACAGTATGTGTCCATACCCGTGGAGTATGAATGGATTTGGATGTGTTGAGGAGGGTTCTCCCGGTGCCGACGATAAAAGTGCTGCACATATCTGGTCAAGGTAATCAAATTACAAAACAACATGCGCCTCACAACAAATATACATCCACTGACAAACTTTGCTACTTTTGCTAGTTCATTCATTACTTGGGTTTGAGCTTGAGGCCTTGACAACGCTGCGTTTATTTTTGGTTTACATTTTACCATGGTAAAGTGATGGTGTCAGATGATAATGGTGTTTTGATATGTGTTATGGAATCCATGTACTATAATATTATTTACAGGTCAAACTAAATATCTTTATTTTTATTTTTTTTATGAGATTTGTCAAAGTTTATTTTAAAACTCTGTTAAATTTAAACTTAAATCGTTTAAATACATTTATTATAGCAAATAAATATAGCAAAAACAAATGTGTCCTATATTTAAATAAACATAACATTTACATTACATTTAATTGTAGTTAATTAACTTTATTTTTTTATTAATTTATATGGTTTTATTTTTACATTTATTTTATATTATAATCTTTTTTTATTTGAACATAATCTAATCAGTCACATAATAGAAAAGGTAGTACCATGTTACTTGTGTTTGTGTACTTCTTAGAGTCATTGGTACTAAAATTGTGTGGTTTTGACTATTGTAGTTGCGCGTTATTTCCTGTAGATAGCAGTGTGCAGCAAGTGTGCACAGACAGCTGTCCAGCTCCAGTGAGCCCTAAACAGTCAATACAGGTAAAACGTAATGAATAATGGAATACAGCACTCATGAGTGTTGTCTGTACATCAGCTTTAGAATCATACCGTGTTCATACAATACTAGCAAGTGGTATTATCCAGAATAAACGTTTGTTATGCTCCTTTTAGTGAAGTAATTTCTTAGGATAAATCTAAGTGTGGATTGTGTGGATCATGTTTATTAATGCAGCAGTACAAAGCTGAGATTTATTCAAACCATGTGCAGTGTCTGGAGTATCACACATCTCATAGCTGTTTTTATAATGGGTAAAAAAAAAATGTGCCAAAGATATGCCAACTGAAGTATTCAGTCAGTATTAGCTTACTGAAGAAGCTGTCAAGGGACTTGTTTATTTTTCAATAGTTAATATTAAAGAGGTAGATTAGCCAAGATGAAAATGAAAAAGACAGACCTAGTCCCCATTCACTTTCATATGCACTGTAAAAAGTGATTTTTCATAGTTGTAAATAAAACAAACAGTATGCAGTATGTTTTACAATTGTAGTTTTTTAACGGCACGAGGGTGAGTAGCCTAAATGATGACAAAAATGAAATTAAACATATTCTTTACTCTGGAGCATCAACTACAAGGCCATCGATTTATAATTAGGCCCTTCACTGTATCCCCATGACCCTAAAACGGTCCCAACAAATGCAACTGTCCCCACCTGCGCTTGTAATATGGAGCCATATCTCAAAAAGCCAAGCAGCAAAAAGGCCCTAAATTGGCCACCTTGGCAAGATAAGCCTGTGGAAAATTGAGCATGTCCCACAGGACGGGAACGAGGCTGCAGAGAGCGGGTTCAATCAGGTACAGCAAACAAGCGCTTTCAGAGGCCAGGCATTGGATTTTTTATACAGCTTTATCTGATTGTTTGGAAATAATAGAATTTTGATTCCTACTGACACTTACAATTTAGCCAAGGCCGTAAGCCCTGATATCACAATCGATTTCAATTGATACAGCCTAGTTACTGTCGTAGAATGAAGGTGTACGTCAGATTCAACATTATAAAACATACTTCAATGAATGCACCATGTATTCCAGCGCCAACAGGAACGGTATGCAATGTCTCGATTCTATGAATGTGCTTAGCTTAACTGACATGTTCCTTTTCTCACTCCTCTTTTCTCGCTGGCTACAGTGTAATTTAAGATTTTTCATTCAGAACTTAGATAAGATGAAAATATTTGATTAAATCTCAGAAAATACAGCTTCACTTCAAGCACAAACCGGCAGAGAGAGTAAGGTCTATGTACTTGATGAAGGTGTCATACTAAACCTCTATCAGAGATTTTTCATTACAGTTTGTATAGCAGTAAAGCTCTATAGCTATTTATGCCTCCATTAAAAGGTAAATGCACTGTGTGTCTGCGTCTGACCCTCGAGCCTCTGGGGTAAGTCTAAATAGACGCTTTACCCTTGAAATCTCCCGAGGCCAGCCTTCAGCTTTGCTTGTATGCTTTCAAATGCTGGGTTAAAATGCTGCCTGCAGTCATAGTAAACAATAAAACCCGTCCCTATCCACTCCCCAGGGGTGAAAGTTAAGGGACATCTGAAAGAAAGGCAATGTTTCTCTGAGATGGCGTGATATTAACTCCCCTTCAATAATAAATAAAGTTAAACATCTTCCTTTTTTGGCTTGCTCCAGATGAATCTTTCCCAAAGGAAGATTTTATTGCTCCGAGGTTATTCTTTCAAAGCTCAGGAGACTTGTTGGCACTTTCCACGAACAGGGTACAAAATAGGGCATAAAATGCCTGAAAAAGGAAGTAATGTTTGTCTTTTTCAACAAATGATTTGGAATGATGGTGCAAGACCTTCAGAAAATGTTGTTTACCAACCTCAGAAGGTCAAACGAAATATCATTTGACCTGATTTTTTTTTTCTGTAAATTTTATATGGGATTTTCAAATTTAAACTTAAATTAATTTGTTTAAATTTAAGTAAATGTATTTTTTGCTAATTTAATAAACATAACATTTACATTTAATTTAACTCAAGTTAATTAACTTATTTTTTTATTAAAATAATAAGCAGTTTTTGTCTTTTTAGGATTTGTCTCTTTAGGATTTGTCTTTTTATTTTATTTTTTTATTTTTTTTACAGCCTGTTGCACAAATTTTAGTACAGTTTAAAATCTTGATTTGTTTGACTGATTTTTTTTTTGTAGTTGTTGCAACAATGAAATAAACATTTAATTACATTTTAAATTGTAATGTAATTAAATTTTATATAAAATAATATGATATAGATATGCTATATCTTAAATATTTAATCAATCTAATCTAAATCTAACAAAACAAACAAACAAAACAATTAAATAAATAGTGCATTCAAAAATTAATGGGACACCAAAGTGTACTGTATTTGTAAAAAAAAAAAAGGCTATTGGATGTTTCTCCTCAAATTCCATTGGAAAAATAAAAAGAGACACAAATGGGACATTTTTGACACTTTAAGAATATATATAACTGTAAAATTGAATTGCATAACAAAGATTTGTTTAAAATCTTAGAGGAATGTAATGATAAATATTTGTGTTCATATTAAAACTGACTTTTGCACAGTTTGAGACACTGTGCATCTCTTCAGAAAACATATCTGAGAAACCAGAGACTTGAGCAAAATTCTCCAACTGCACTAGCAACTGCACAAAACTAATATTTGCTTTGATATCAGCCATTGCAATTCTCAAGAACCTGCATTTGTTATGCCATTATGACAAACCATTCTCATATTTCATGGATGGAAATTATATATATTATTTGTTAAAATGTCGGGCTTGGACACACTGTTGTGGAGGGGTTATTAACCCAGGCAGTTGCTATAGTAACCTTCCGTCTTGGGGGCAGAATTGATGACAGAACGACATGGTCAGACAGACAGGTTTCACTTTTATAAAGCTTTTCTTTTTTTCCACCTTGGAGAAGTAGAAATAAGTCTAGTTGTAGACTTACAACATTTATAGTACCACCACCATGCGTGACGACCTGTCCTTCAGCATTCTTTCAGTTATAGAATCACGTGACAAAAGTGTAAAAATGTCTTTTATATGTGCTACTGCATGCTCTAAAAACTACAGAAAACAGAAAACATTCACAATTCTTTTTGCATGCTGATATACCAGTGCCAATGGAGATCTATTCAGGTCCACTCTCTTGAAGCTCTGGTTTTGATATAAAAAAATCCATTGATGTATTTAATATTGATGTATTTTAATATATTTAAATAGGAACAGAGGTGATAAAGATCTGATGTTAATAATAGGTTTATGATTGCATTCTGATTGCACAATTGTAAAGCTCCAGGTTTGTTGTGCTTGTTTGTAGAGCTGCACAATTTAGCCAAAATTATAACTATATAACTAATAATAATAATAATAACAACAACAACAACAAAAAGCATAATGAATTTTTCTTATGGTTATTACTATTGCTAAATAAAAACAATTGTAATATTTCCAAATGTAGTAATTTCACATTATTATTGTAATATTTCACTATAAAAATAATTACAATAATAATTATAATATTTTGTTTTTACCATACAACTGTAAAAAAACATTACAATAGTCCCTATTTCGTCATTTTCAAATGCTAAACTATCAAGGGACATTTATAATGCTTCTCATTATGCAAATAAACTTTATCCACTTTTTAAAACTTGTTTTTAACGTAGCATGTGTGAGTCTTATGGTGCATTTGCTTCCAGTTCATTTTAGCTGTACAAAACAGCTTGTAGCAATTTATAATGCAATTAGTTTAACCATTTACTGCACTCCTAAATAGCATTTAGTAGCTACTCTTCTATACTAGTTATTTATCTATAATCTTGTGTAGCCAGACCTTCAAACTGACGGCAGAATGGATGCTTTGAATGGCCAAGGACTGCCCAAGAAGCCATATAAATGACAGGTGAAGAAAACAATAACGTTTCGTTTTCGGGACACTGAAAACACTGGATTGTAAACTGCTTGTGTGTAATTGGACACAGTGCCAAGCTTCACTCTAAAACAAACAGAACATGTATTTTTAAAAATTGTGTCAGAGAATGTATCATGACTTTTGTTTTGTTTCGATTAATTGCATCCCTAGTTCACATCAAAAGAGCCTATACGCAATATTTTGGTCTCTGGATGTGTCTTGTGTTGCTTCTTAAATGTAATATTTTGACGGTTTCACATTTTTAATTGTCCACCAAGTAAAAATTGTGGTCAAATTGCTTAGAGAAGTTGATGATGAACTTAGAGAACAAGATGTTCATGTCTTCCCTTCAGTTGAAAAGAAATTAAGGTTTTTGAGGAAAACATTCCTGGATTTTTCTCTATATAGTAGACTTCAATGGGAGCCAATGGGTTGAAGGTCCAAAGGGCTCTACATGATCCCAGCCGAGGAATAAGGGTCTTATCTAGTGAAACGATCTTAGTTTTTTTAGGGGGGGGGGGTTTTAAGTAAAAATATATATACCGTTTTGATATACTTTTATATACTTTTAAACAAAAATGCTCTTCTTGCACTAGCTCGACCTCACACATTACGTATTCATGTTGGAAAGGTCACGAGTGATGTAGGCGGAAATACCGACCCAGTATTTACAAAGCGAATGTGCAAAGAAAGTTAGACACCCTTTACAAAAAAAGGTAAAACAATGATGTCAGACCATTTGAAGTTGGAGGAAAAAATGAGATGCAGTTGTTTGCCCTTCACTACCTTTTGAACTGAAATACAAAGATTAAGAATTAACCATGTGTGACTTTTTTCTTTTCAATACTTTACAGTATTGTGCTCAAAATTATTCATACCCTTGGTAAATATGATTAAAGAAGACTGTGAAAATAACTCTGTATCATTAATTCTTTTGATCTTTTATTTAAAAAATTTACAAAAACATAATCTTTCACTGGAGAGTAAGAATTTAAAATGGGGGGAAATCTCATTATGAAATAAATGCTTTTCTCTAATACACATTGGCCACATTTAATCATAACCTTTTATTCAATACTTTTTGCAACCTCCTTTTGCCAATATAACAGCTCTGAGTCTTCACCTGTAATGGGTGAAGAGTTTGATGAACATCTGACAAGAGATCAGAGACCATTCCTTCATCCAGACCAGATCCAGACCATCTCCCCAGACTCTTCCGATTTCCAGGTCCATGTTGGTGCTTCTCCTCTTCAGTTCACCCCACTCATTTTCTATAGGATTCATGCCGGGGAAATGGGACGACCATGACAGAAGCTTGGTTTTGTTCTTGGTGACCCATTTTTGTTTTAATTTTGATGTTTGTTTGTGGATCGTTGTCCCGTTGGAAGATCCAACCACGGCCCATTATAAGATTTCTAGCATGGACAGTCAGTTTGTAATTTTTAAAAATCTGTTGGTATTTAATTGAATCCATGATGCCATGTATCTGAACAAGATGTCCAGGACCTCCGGATTCTTTTGATCTTTTATTTAAAAAATTTACAAAAACATAATCTTTCACTGGAGAGTAAGAATTTAAAATGGGGGGAAATCTCATTATGAAATAAATGCTTTTCTCTAATACACATTGGCCACATTTAATCATAACCTTTTATTCAATACTTTTTGCAACCTCCTTTTGCCAATATAACAGCTCTGAGTCTTCACCTGTAATGGGTGAAGAGTTTGATGAACATCTGACAAGAGATCAGAGACCATTCCTTCATCCAGACCAGATCCAGACCATCTCCCCAGACTCTTCCGATTTCCAGGTCCATGTTGGTGCTTCTCCTCTTCAGTTCACCCCACTCATTTTCTATAGGATTCATGCCGGGGAAATGGGACGACCATGACAGAAGCTTGGTTTTGTTCTTGGTGACCCATTTTTGTTTTAATTTTGATGTTTGTTTGTGGATCGTTGTCCCGTTGGAAGATCCAACCACGGCCCATTATAAGATTTCTAGCATGGACAGTCAGTTTGTAATTTTTAAAAATCTGTTGGTATTTAATTGAATCCATGATGCCATGTATCTGAACAAGATGTCCAGGACCTCCGGTAGAAATATAGGCCCACAACATTATGGATACAGCAGTATATTTCATTCTACACACAGGGTACTTTTTATCCCTGTGTGAACCAAACCCATCTTGAGTGTTGAGCTGTTAAAAAGCTCTTTTTTTTTTTTGTTTTATCTGACCATAGAAGCCAGTCCCATTTGAAGTTCCAGTCGTGTCTGTAACTGAATATGCTGGAGTTTGTTTTTGGATGAGAGCGTTTTCATGAAACCCTCCCAAACAACATGTGGTAATATAGCTGCTGTTTGATTTTTTTTCTTTTTTCTTTTGAGACTTTCTAACACCAAGACTGAACTATTTTCTGCAGTTCTCCAGCTGTGATCCTTGGAGAGTCTCTGGTCACTCAAACTATTCTCCTCGCTGAATAATTTTGAGCACAACTGTAAATTTTTTTTAGAAAATGACGGATTGTTTCACTAGATAAGCCCCTTGTTCCTCGGCTGGGATTGTGTAGAGCCCTTTGAAGCTGCATTGAAACTGCAATTTGGACCTTCAACACGTTGGCTCCCATTGAAGACCTCAAAAAACATGACATCTTGGATGACATGGGGGTGAGTAAATTATCAGGAAATTTTTATTCTGGACGTGAACTAATCCTTTAATAAGGTGCAAAATTTTGGTATCGATCATGTTCGTAGCATGGCATTAATATCGTGCCAGAGTTGAATTATTATTTTTTTCAATCCCTTGCCATTAGCATGTAGATCAGTTTTATGACAATGAAGATACACCAAAGGTGTAGGGCAAACTTATGAATGCATGAAACATTTCCTTGTCTCTTTTTTTACTGAAATGGCCCCCATGTTAATGCCCCAACTGGATAGGCCACTCCAGAATCAATCAGTATCGTGTCACCAAAGGTACATCTACAATGACAGATGTGTTTTTTCAGCGTGGTGGGAATGCTTATGCATCCAAGGCGATAGCCTGCATTTGTATACCAATATGAAGGCTTATTATTGGTGTGAGTAAGAGCTGTTGGCAGCATGTGATGGAGTGGCCCTGGTGCGTGCACCGAGGGAGGCTTCCGGCTTGTCGTAACAAACGCTGGCAAGTAATCCATGGGAGTTCTCAAACACATTCTCATTTTCTCCCTCTCTTTCCCTCTGATTATTGTGGCGGAGGAAGTGAAGTGTTGCATGAACACTCTCTTCCATTAAGCGGTCTCCTGGCGCTGTCTGCCGCGATGACTCTCTGCCTCATCGGCGCACCTGTCTCCTAGTGTCAGCCGGTGCACCGCTGTCTCGCCGTCCTCCGTGTGGACAGCAGGAAGCCACGCCTGCCCATGTCAACAATGATTAACGACAGTCACTTCAGTGATGCCCGTCCTCCCCAGGCTGGGATCCGGGCAGAGTAGGCAGCGAGTTTCTGAGGTTATCAACGCCTTAGGCGGCTAAATTGAGCTTAAACGAAGGCTGCTACTATGCAAATGTTTTTTTACTTATTTTTCCAAATAAGCTGCGAGTGGCGAGAGCAGACACATGCCTTGAGAAGCCACACATAATATACTCTGTTTAACCTGCAGAAATGTGTGTTGAGGCACTAAAGCATTAGTGTTTTTTAAATTAAATGAATATTCAAGTTCAGTACAAGTTAAGCTCAATCGACATAATTACTGCAAAAAATAATTTCTTTTATACTTTTTATGCTTTATAGTACTTTTAAAGTTTATATCTATTAATTTATATATAATTATAATAGTCAAATACAATAATGCAAACTTGCTGCATTGCCATATTAACAATATAAACTAATAATGTATCAGTGTATTTAAAAATTAATAAAAAGCGCCTTGGAATTACCAGTTTTAGAGGTTTAAAGAAAATCCAGTTATGACATTATGATTAAAAATTATGAGGTAAAGAAAATGAAACATACATGGATGAATAGTTCACAATAAGATCACTAACGTGTTTAGGAAATGGATAGGGTGAATTTTCATTTCATGCTGACTTTAAAATCCCTCAGTTTCAATATAGCCAGCGGACATAAGCACTATGCATGCTAACATGATTGTAGTGTGAAAATTGTTTGCTAACCTTTTCTTTATAACGTTATATCTAATTTTACAACTTTGTCACCATGACAACGCAACACCATAAACCCTAGAATGTCTGCAAAAATAATTTAAACAGCAAATAATGTCCGAGGTTTAAAGGAAAAATTAATAGAAATGCTTTTTAAATCTCCACAAATTGGCCCCATTTACTCTAATTATAAGTGTCCTACTGTAACCCTGATTTTTCCCCCTAATGTTTTAGGGTAGTCAAAATTCTGTCACAAATGCTACACTAATATGCATATGCTGTGACTATATAAGCGTGTATTTTAGCATGGTTGAAATGCTGTATTGACCAAACACCAGACTATCTGTTTACCTTACAGACAGCTATACAGATGTCACATACAGTACAGAAGTCACAAAGACTCAATGGCAAGCCTTTTCATTAAGGACTTTCATTTTATCAGGCATCTGCCAGAGCTTCTTTGAGGTGCATGTCTTCACGTATACAGTAAAAACTGGGTCACAGTCGTCCAGTTATGCAACAATTTTATTACACAAGTGCACTTTGTAGGTTCACAGAAACCCAGAGGATGGTTTTCTTGCTCAGAGGTTGTTCTTTCACAGCTCAGGAGACTCCGGGTTCTCACATGTTCATTTAAGCATCTACTTTATAAAATCCTTTGGAGCAATCAAAACAGAAACAAACAAGAAATCTTTGGCATACAGTAAATGTGTAGAGCTATACATTCATACATATCATTCAATAGGCAGTCACACAAGCATTTTAAAATAGAAGTTTGGTTGTTATTTTTGTAACTGTTGTGGTCTGTGATGGAGTATTTGTTTGTGATTGTGCTGTAGTATTGATGTTTTATATGCCATCTGGCCTAGTAATGGGCGGCTGATATGGCCTGCGTTCTGGGTAGATTCTGTCCAGCTATAAAACTGCTGTGACATGTGACAGTGGTTCAGATGCGGTCCTGTTGTATCTAGGGAGATGTAGCTGTGTCTTAGCACCATCAGTTTGATTTAATTTCAGGTGCCCAGACCAGGGCTAGCACATCCCCACTCTAATTCATCTCAACCTCAGTCACAACTGACACCCGGATCAGTGCCAGGAATTTTGATATGGTTGAGCAAGATCTGCTTCTAGTTGGATATCAAATGTCCATCTGTGTAACATCAGTATAGAAAATCGAGATGCAATAATCAGGGTTGGTTACATGTCTGCTTGGGACTTTAAAGACATGAAGACTGCATCTGTACAATTAAAAAATGCTGGGTTAAATACAACCCAGTGCTTGGTGAAATATGGACAAACCCAGCAAATGGGTTGTTTTGACCCAACCTTCTGGGTAGTAACCCAACCGCTGGGTCAAAACAACCCAATTGCTGAGTTTGTCCATATTTCACCAAGCACTGGGTTGTATTTAACCCAGTTATCTGCATCTCGATTTTATATTCTGATGTTACACAGATTTTTGTGACAAGTCACAAGATGATATTTTCGTTAGATTCCTTTAGAGGATCAGTGACCTCTGTATCTTCTGTGTGCATCTGTTGTAAATGAGAGAAGCATTTCTAAGAAAAATGTGCTCTAGTAATCTCAGATACATAAAATTCTTAATTAATGTTTAGATATATTGTCATGTTTTTTTGCATACAGAAATGTAGGCAGTCTCATGTATATCCAATGAGCCTGTGTTACATAATTTATACAATGGCCCTGATTCCTTTGTCCGGTGTCGTCAGTATTATGTGCTACGTGTGTGTTCCTGCCAAGCCCCGTGTTACCCCTGTTTTGATTAAAGGGGTCCTATTATGCTCGTTTACAAAGTCTTGATTTTGTTTTGGTGGTGTACTAACAGGCTCCCATACTAGGTTGTTCGAAAAACACATTATTTTTCATATATTTTACATTATTACAACACCTCTCTCCCCCAGTCTGGCATGAACAGCTCGAATAGTTCCTGTATCAAATGAAGGCCCGCCTTCTGACAGAGGCGGACAGTAACTAAGTACATTTTTTGAGTATCTGTACTTTACTTGAGTATTATTTTTTCTGGAAACTTATGACTTACACTTCACTACATTTGTTCAGAGGTATTGCAAGTATTACATACAACAATAATAAAACAATGCATTGACATAAATAAAGAAATTTACTTTTGGTACTTAAGTACTTTTAAAAGCAAGTACTTCTGTACTTTTACTTAAGTAAAAATCTGTCTTTACAACTTTTACTTGTAATGGAGTAATATTTGACCAGCAGTATCTGTACTTTCACTCAAGTAATGGAGTTGTGTACTTTGTCCGCCTCCGCCTTCTGAAATACGAAATGTGCTGTGATTGGTTAGCTGGGCCAGTGTGTGTTGTGATTGGCAGCACTCAGCGCCTGGGCTGGAAATGTCATGCCCCTTACCATAGCCGCCTGCAAGCTTCAGTGGAAATATTGCGTCAAAATCAAATCAATTTGAGCGTGATTTAAACCCGGATGATTATAACCACTCTAAGTTCGTCTGCCTTGGGAAAGCTAGCGTGTCTCTGACATAGTGATAACACTCGTTGCCTTCTCTAGTGCAGCTCAACCAGGTCTCATCCCATTCGTCGATATTTGTGATATCACAAATCCCGGAAAATATACGTTGTAGTCCAAACGAGTCATTCGTTGTAGTTTTTGAAAAGTTATTTATATTAAATAAAATGTCTCCTTTTGAAGTGGACTTTGAGCTTTGTAACTTTGCAGATCTTTTTTATGCTCAAACAGCAACATTACAGACTAACTAAAGTTGAAAA
This sequence comes from Sinocyclocheilus grahami, assembly GCF_001515645.1. Lineage (NCBI taxonomy): Eukaryota > Metazoa > Chordata > Actinopteri > Cypriniformes > Cyprinidae > Sinocyclocheilus > Sinocyclocheilus grahami. The sequence continues at coordinate 841,709 of NW_015505402.1, forward strand.
AGTGAAAAAGCATAATAGGACCCCTTTAATAAAGACTGTTCTTTGTGACTCTCCTTTGTCTCCGCGTTCCTCGACTCCACACAGTAGGCACTGTGACAGTAATATTGTGAGATATTATTTCAATTTCTAATATTGGCTTTCTGTTTTAATATACTTTAAAATATAATTGATTTCTGTGACAGTGCTGAATTTTCAGCATCATTACTCCAGTCTTCAGTGTCACATGCTGATTTATTAGTGTTGGAAACAGTTGTGCTGCTTAATATTTTTTTTGGAACCTGTGATACTTTGTTTCTGGATTCTTTTATGAATAAAAAGTTCAAAAGAAGAGCATTTATTTAAAATTAAAATCTGTTCTAACAATATGAGTCTTTACTATCACTTTTTATCCATTTAACACATCCTTGCTGAATAACAAAAAAAAAAATGACTGACCACAAACTTTTGAACGGTAGTGTAACACAAGATTTCCATTTTGAATAAATGCTGTTTTTTTATTTTATGTTCATAAAAGAATCCTGAAGTATCACAGGTTCCAAAAAACATGAAGCAGCACAATGGTTTCCAACACTGATAATAAATCAGCATATTAGAATGATTTCTGAAGGATCCTGTGACACTGAAGACTGGAGTAATGATGCTGAAAATTCAGCTTTGATCACAGGAATAAATTATATTTTAAAGTATATTAAAATAGAAACTGTTATTTTAGATTGCAATAATATTTCACAAAATAACAGGGTTTTTTCTGTATTTTTGATCAAATAAATACAGCCTTGGTGAGCACAAGAAACTTCGGTAAAAAATATTAAAAATCTTACTGATCCCAAACTTTTGAATGGTAGTGTATGTTGTTTTCTAGTCAAAATGATGTCAATTATGAAGTATTTTTTGTTAAATCAATGTTATTAAAATGAATAAACACATTTCTTAATAAATGTTCTTTCTTTTAGAGGGAAAAAAATCATTTTAGAGGAAACTGGGGATATAACAAAAATAGAAACATTCTCTCAGAGCAAACTGGGATTTTATTTTTTTTAGTATTTCATATTTATAGAGGTATTATATTCATACAATTATTTAATAATTACTACAGTTATATTAAAATAATTATTACGTTTTAACTGACTCTGTGGATTGGAAAAAAACGAATTAGGTCAGAATGTTATGAATCATATGTATAGACCTATAGGCTTATGTGTGAGTAGATATGAACGACAAGTATGAAAAATGTATTCACATCACTCAACAAAAGGGTATTCACCCATCAGCTTCTCTGATAATTATCCTCTCAAGTTTAAGATATAACACATTTCACTTAAAGATTAAAAGGACTAATGTCTCATTGATTTCTTTCTGCTTGAAGCATTAAACACTTGTGTGTTAATTATTTATGAAGAAGAGACAGAACAGAGCTCCTTGTATGCTACAAGAGAGAAGTGTCTCTTTTTGAAAATCTCTCAAAAGATAAACCAGCTAACGTGACTTTTATGCCAAGCACATAACATTCAGAGTGTTTTAACATTGCTTTGCCGGTTCATGACCGGTTGCAAAAGGCTGAATGGATAAGAATAAAGATGTATTTTCACATTCACTTGTTGTCCCAGCAGAACTTGGAAAGGCCATTGCCTCTTCCTTCAAGTCACTTACCACCAGTCAAGGCCATGTTAGTTGGGGTAATTGTTAGGTCATCTATGTGGGTGTTTTTTATTAGTACACGATTCACAGACTGTCACATTTCCATTTTATTTGTGGACCTCAAACAGATATGCATTTATATACTAGAACTATAAAGTTACAGCCTTGACCCCAAAATTATGTCAGAGATCGGCTTTTATAGGGGTGCAGAAAGCAGGGAAAAATCAGTGTCAAATGCATAAAATAAATCGCCACTCTCCATATAAGGGTCATTAATTAGGATAGCAACATAAATAGTCAAACCTACAAAAGGGAAGAGAAAAATTGACAACATACAATCAGCACAATCTAAGATCCTTCAACATGCCTCAAATACTCGTGTCATTATGCGATGAAAGAGCAAAACACTCAAACAAATCAAACTAATGGCAGATCTTGCAGAAATCAAAGCACACTGGCTCCTGATTTTGTGTTCACACAAAAGGCTTCATTCATGGTGCTTTTAGTGTAATAACCAAAGTGGTCTGAAAATGGCTTGAAAGGGAGGTTATGATGATCGTGCAAGAATCCTGTGCCAAAACCGTTTGAAGATAATAACTTTAATTTTATTTCCAGCCCCTTCAGATATAACAAAACCAATATTGTGGAGTGGGGCTGGAGGCCCCAAAAGTGTGTTCGTAGTTCTAAGTGTATCATATGATTATTTACACAGCCACAGAAATGTGTTGCTTTTAGTTTAGATGTAAGGCCATCTGCTTTGAGAGTGTGGACGTAAAAATGTGAGAAAGTAAACTTTTAGCAGATATACGTATTAAAAAAAACATTTTCCCCGATAATGGGTGTTTGCTTGGGTATACAAAACTTTGTCTAATAAATACTTATTTTAAGTTTTTTCTTTATAGCAATTGATATAAGTTAAAGGGGTCATCGGATGGCCATTTTGCACAAGTTTATATGATTCTTTAGGGTCTTAATGAAAAGTCTGTAACATAGTTTGGTTAATATTTCTCAATGGTAGTGTAACAGCTCTTTTCAGAGCAAGCCGTTTTGTAGCATTTTCCTTTAAATGTTAATGAGCTCTGCTGACCCCGCCCCTTTCTTCCAAGCCGCTCTCTGAGGGACTGTTTACTTTAGCCGCATTCATCGTGCAACCTGCTAATTAGCACATTATTAGGAAAGGCGATTTGCAAAGATTCATTCAAAAACCTTACACTCACTTCCTCTGTAGGTGAAGCTGGATCACGAATGATTCGCACAACATAGACGCATTTATGTAGATCGGGGGCGCATTCTCTTCAAAAACAAACGTAATCCACTGCGTCTTCAGCGGCTCAGATGTCGGGAGTAAATGTTGACTGCTATGTTCATTATTACATCCAACAACAGAACACCTCAATCGCTTAGGAGTCATTCTTGTCTACATCTGCTCCGGCGGTGAAACAATGGCGGACTGATGACAGCTCACTCAGGGCGGGTCTAAGGTAAGACGCCAGTCCAGTCTGTGCTGAAACGCTACTGTCAATCAAACCGGGTGGGAGGGGCCTGTTTTAGTGACGTCACACAGACAGGCATCTGAGATCAGCTCGATTTGAGAAAGGCGTAAAGATTTTAGTAGATTAAAAAAAACACTGGTTGGATTTTTATCATTATAGGGTGGTTGTGTACACACACTGCCAACACACATTTCAGTTCAAACATCTATGACCCCTTTAATGAATTGTAATTATGTTCTTTTATGGTTAGTTTATTCAGTTCAGCCGCTGTCAAGGCAGGGCAACAGTTTGAAGGGAATCTTGCAGAGTAAGTTATTTAAAGTTAAATAATGTAGATGTTTATGTGGCTTCAGTTTAATGGAACATATAAATGTAACTCGACCAGCCCCTTGAGTACTGACGTCTTTTACCATCATAATAACAGTTTGTATAGCGGGACTGGATGCTTAAAATGTGTTTGCCAAGAATGTGTTTCTGGCATATGTTTCTGGCTATTATGTTGCATCAGCACTTAATAAAAACAGTCAAAGAAGGCTGTTTACTTTTGATGTTTGTAAGGCAAAGAATAAGGCTTTCTAATAAAAACTGAACAGTATTTGCTCGGATGAATATTTAATTGTTGTTTTCTGCAGGTTTTGTAACACGTGGATGCTTCACTCGCTTAGTCAAACCTTGAGCCTGATAATCAATGCTAAAGCACAGAGCTGTGAAGTTGACTACAAAATACAAAAAAAAAGGAAAGAAAAATACGATCACCATTATTTCTGCACTCTCTCTTTCAATGTGTTCATTACGCCATATTCTGTTATTTGCGGTGATAAAAGAACATGGAACATGCAAACACAAAACTATCCAGATTGAAAAACAAATGAGTTTAAATGACCACTTAGAGTTGTTTCCACAATCCTTTTTATCCATAAAAGCAAGCTGTCTGGAGTTATTGGGCCTGGAGTCACAAATGGATAGCTTTTGAAGTGCAAAGGATGCTGAAACATCAGACGGTTATTTCTTTATTTATTTATTTGGTATATTTGGTTACAGATTGCTGTATATTTTCAGTAGCTCTTTGGCTTATTTCGTCATTATTAGAGCAAAGAACATTCAGATTAGAGTAGGGGCCTCTTGAAAGCTCTATTGTTGTATAATGAAACTGAACTACTGCTATGCAATATCAATGCCTTTTTGTCATGTGACCATGTTACTGCTGTTTGTATAGACCTGGCAAAGATGCTAAAAGAGAATATATTTGAATTCCTACTTTTTAAAAACAATACAGACTGATGCATACAGTACAAAAGCTAAGCATTTACACTGCACAGAGATGAATGGGCATCCATAGGAAAATGTATTGCTTGAAAGTTGCTTATGAATTATTCTGAATGAATTGTGTGAATTATTCTGTGGCAGGAATTTTTGAGTCAAAGTCACGTGATAAAACATATTGGATTCTTTTAATTTAGAGCAGATTTTATAGTTCTTTTTCAAACCAATTGATCCTAGGCCTCATTGATCTGAGCTTATTCATTTTTTGAGGTGGTGAATAAACTTGAGTAAACTTTTTTCTCTCAAATTCTCTGGTGCATAAGCTCAGATCAATGAAGTCTACGATCAGTCGGTTTCAAAAAGAAATATAAAACCTGTACTAATTTAAAGAAAACGGTTGATAAAAAGATTGAATCCGATATCTGGCAACAACATAGCATAACTAGAGATTTATAAGCACTTTTTTTTGTAGGCCAATCATTTTTAGGAAGTTAAGTCATTAAGTTTTCCACCAAGCATCTTTGATGTAATATGGCAAAATTTGCATAAAGATATATGGATGGAAACCCGGCTACTGAGAATTATTACACACATTATTATGAACTTTTATTTAAATCAAGAGGAGAACCACATTTGCAAAAGAATTGTAATTAATCTACACTCTATGGTCAAAATATTGTTATAATTGTAAGCTTTGACTATTCCAGTCATTGTTGTGAGGATGAATCTTAATAATAAAGCATAAAATGAAACGCTATTGAAATGAAAGGCAAAGTCCACATACTTTTGCCCATATCGTTTAGATGAAATTGAACTCAAACGCTACAGTGTAGCTTTCTAAACAATTTAATAAACAGAATTCAGTTCAATTACACTGAATAGAAACTTAAGGTTGATAACTCAGATAATTTGGTTTAGCATGAATCTGATGAGAAATATTTGAGCTCGTATTGAGATTTGATTGCAGACTTTTGCGCCAAACCTGAGTACAGTTGTCTAGATCTAAAACTCTAGAAGAGATGCGTGAGAGATTGTTTCTTAGCAGATGAAGTTTACATTTGCTCTCCATTTGATGTCAATGCTCTCTAGAAGAAACAATTGAGATATCATTGAGATATTTGTTCTCTCTACAGGGAGAAATTGGTGAAAATCGACTGTTAGATGTCAGGTTAGATAGCACTATGTGAGGTTTGATGTTTCTTAAGTTTGTATATTCATGCCATGTGAAATTAGCGGTAATGTTTCTGCTCCAGTAATGCATCTGATGGGCCTTGCTTACGCATGAGGAGTGAGATAACAGCGTCTGACTGACTCCAACTGCCACATCAGATTTTCTGGCATTGCTTTGACCCTCAGACGATGTCTGTCCGATCCAGTGGCCCGTCTGCGTTTTGCGCATTTGTTTGACAAACCCTTGAGGGGAGACGTTGATAAGAAACATTGGTTGGACTGTTCCACAGACTGATCTTTTCTGATTTGCTTTGCTCTCTGTGAGTCTCATCTCTTCGTGTTCTCTATCAGAGGGGAAAAGGAGCATCGTACACTACATTTTCTTAAACTAACATAAAAGAGACTTGAGAATGTAGACTTCATTTCGCACTGTCAGTGATTTTAGAGGTAAAATCCATTGATTGGCTCATCCGCTGGCATCTCGCAGAACTAAGCGCTTTGAAGTAGCTTTGTTGTTGTCAGAAATTGTGAGCAGAACACAAAAATATATAAAACCATGTACAGAAAGATATATGATGTTCCATCTGAGTGTGTGTACACAGGCTGAGGCTAATAAAAAGTGCAAAGCTTAATTAACTTCTATTATTATTAATTTTTAATGTGCCTGTCCATTTGAAATGTTACTATTCTGGCACTGTGAAGTTGAGGTCTTTCATCTCTTTCTTTTACGATCAATAATTTTGCTTTGAAGAGACAGGCCATATATTACAGCTCAGACAAATGTGGCTCATTAGCAGCAGGTTTCTGAAAGTAAAAACAGTAAGGACTGAAGTAATTAAAACGCTTGGGGCAAATCAATAGAGATTAATGTTAGTTTAATAGTCAACCTCCTTTCTCTCCTAGTCTGTGGATGGGAACGAAGCATTATTTACTGCAGTGGATTTTACTGCAGAGTTTCAAAATATCACACACTAGAGCAGTTCAGTCATGACGTCAATTTGTACGCCAAACCAGGAGGCTAATTTGTAATGGCTTCCCTGGGGAATTTCTAATGGGTTTTTAAGAATAGCAGTGTTCGATTTATTGCAAAGTAAGAGAGTTTACCATCCATATATTACATGCAGTCAGACCTTAAATGTGAATTTTGAAACTGTTTTGCACTTCAGAATGCAAATTGCAAAGAAGTTGGTACATACAGTAAGACCATGTCATTGTTAAGATTACTTTAGCTTGTAAATTTCACAGTTAATTACAAAGAAACAGCAAGTAACACAAGGAATTAAATGTGACATTTTAAAGTAGAAAAACTGAAATAGCATTTTCTTGTAAAACATACCTTGTAATCTTTGTTTTATTTACAACTTTGAAAAATCTTTTTTTAAAGTGTAGGATTTTGAATGAAAAGAATTAATTGGTTGCTTTAATTGCATTTAGTCAATTAAATTAATTAAATGTTTAATGCCTTGCCTTTCACTTCATGCCTTAGTTGTTATCAACGTTTCATTCTGTTCTCTGCGATTTCTGATTTCATCAACCAAGCATAAATTCTACTATGTTGCATTGTATAAACATTCTGTCAATATTTAACAAAAATGTCATAGTCTCGAAAATATATAGTAATAAAATATAACTTTAAATTATATTTATAATAAAGTTTGTTATGTTTCTAAAGCTGTGCATATTGTCACGGAACAGAAGAGGACAGGGCAAACAGAACTGAATGCAGAGATCTTTATTGACAGGTTCAGGTTATCAACAGCAAAGCGACTGGTAAGTATGGAGCAGCATTTAACAGGTAATGACTTAACTTTGATATTGAGTCTTTAGGGTTGAGTCCATATCTGATGCAGGCTGGCTGGTATATTCAGTGAACGACCCACAGATGAAGTGCACAGATGAAGAGGGTAGCTAGTATGAAGGTAAGTAATCCACAGGAGGGTATACAGGTAAGGAGTCTATTGAAATATGGCTTGTAGTAACGACGAGACCAGACTGGGTTGGTGACTAGGCTGGTGAAATTGTGACAATACAGAAATACTTTTACATTTTGGAAGGGTAATTATTTATATTATTATTTAACGTACTGGGGAAGTCGTGGCCTAATGGTTAGAGAGTTGGACTGGTAACCCAAGGTTGCAGGTTCGAGTCTCATACCGGCAGGGATTGTAGGTGGGTGAATGTGCAGCGCTCTCTCCCACCTTCAATACCACAACTTGAGCAAGGCACCGAACCCCCAACTGCTCCCCAGGCTGCCCACTGCTCCGGGTGTGTGTTCACTGCTGTGTGTGTGCACTTTGGATGGGATAAATGCAGAGCACTAATTCCGAGTATGGGTGACCACATGTCATGTCTCTCTTTTTTTTTAGTATTTGTAGCTGTATGTTAAATTGACAAATTTGATGTATTATTAACGAGATATTAAATAAATTAGGCTGGACAAGATGAAGAAAAACAGATGTAAAGGGACAAAACAAAGGATAAACAGATTTGTTGTGAATCTGCAGCAGTTACATACGTGCCAGTAGGTGTCAGTATAAAGTCTATGACCACTGAGATGAAGAAGAGCCGTCGAAACTACACTTTTAATACATTGAAAAGCAATTCAATTACGAGTTTAGGCCCTACAGCTCATGAAACTTTCATGAAATGACCAATGTTACTTTTAGCATGCAAAGTAGAGGGCCTTTAGAACAAAACGAGCCCCAAAACCACCATGACAAGTGCACTGAAAAGTGAGATTTGTTTTGTTTGATCGGTTCCCCCTGCAAACCTCTCAGAACAGCTGACATGTTTGTTTTCCCCCTCCAGCAACTATCAATAGTGCAATGGATGTAAAATCGCCCTGATGGACTCATCAGATGCTCATTTATAATGCCCTGTGGGTTTCATGATGGGCTGCAGCTGAACAGATTTAGAAGCACATGCTCGCTTCACAATGAAAAAAAGATCTGCCAGAAATGAATGAGGGGTTTAGAACTAGAACCGTATCTGTAAGGCATTGAGCATTAATTGCTGGCGTGTACATGTAGGACATTTCGTCAGTAGCTAACTTTCTTTTTGGCAGATCATTATCTAATCCCTGGGCTTTTTGCTAATCATTTTTTTCTCAGGAGCTCACCATCTCTCCCAAGGGGACTCTTCTCTTCTCTTCACCTCACTAATGATGTTTTGAATGATGAGGGAAGAGCTCAGGATATCCAAGCTAATTATTCAAAAATAAATGCTGAAATAAGCACTTGGGGAGTCTTGTGTTTTGACAGCAGAAGACGGTTAGCAGAACGCTGCCGGATAAAATATAATACAGGTGAAAATCTAATGCTGCATTTTTCAGATGTTTTGATCAGAGGCACGATGGTTTCATTCACCGTGTAAGCGCGTATTGGTGCATAAAACCTGTGTGCAAATGACTGATGAATCAATGAATACATTCAACATTTAGGATCAAATATAGAACCAAATTTATATAAAAAAGGGATGAGTTGTCACTTGGATGGTATATTTGCACCGTAGTTACCCCTAAAATTTTCATATTGCTACCTTAAAGGTACATATTAGTACCTCAAGTGTACATATTAGAACCTAAATGGTATATATTAGTGGTATATACTTGAGTACTGACGTCTTTTACCATCATAATAACAGTTTGTATAGCGGGACTGGATGCTTAAAATGTGTTTGCCAAGAATGTGTTTCTGGCATATGTTTCTGGCTATTATGTTGCATCAGCACTTAATAAAAACAGTCAAAGAAGGCTGTTTACTTTTGATGTTTGTAAGGCAAAGAATAAGGCTTTCTAATAAAAACTGAACAGTATTTGCTCGGATGAATATTTAATTGTTGTTTTCTGCAGGTTTTGTAACACGTGGATGCTTCACTCGCTTAGTCAAACCTTGAGCCTGATAATCAATGCTAAAGCACAGAGCTGTGAAGTTGACTACAAAATACAAAAAAAAAAGGAAAGAAAAATACGATCACCATTATTTCTGCACTCTCTCTTTCAATGTGTTCATTACGCCATATTCTGTTATTTGCGGTGATAAAAGAACATGGAACATGCAAACACAAAACTATCCAGATTGAAAAACAAATGAGTTTAAATGACCACTTAGAGTTGTTTCCACAATCCTTTTTATCCATAAAAGCAAGCTGTAGGCCAATCATTTTTAGGAAGTTAAGTCATTAAGTTTTCCACCAAGCATCTTTGATGTAATATGGCAAAATTTGCATAAAGATATATGGATGGAAACCCGGCTACTGAGAATTATTACACACATTATTATGAACTTTTATTTAAATCAAGAGGAGAACCACATTTGCAAAAGAATTGTAATTAATCTACACTCTATGGTCAAAATATTGTTATAATTATAAGCTTTGACTATTCCAGTCATTGTTGTGAGGATGAATCTTAATAATAAAGCATAAAATGAAACGCTATTGAAATGAAAGGCAAAGTCCACATACTTTTGCCCATATCGTTTAGATGAAATTGAACTCAAACGCTACAGTGTAGCTTTCTAAACAATTTAATAAACAGAATTCAGTTCAATTACACCGAAAGTTGCTTATGAATTATTCTGAATGAATTGTGTGAATTATTCTGTGGCAGGAATTTTTGAGTCAAAGTCACGTGATAAAACATATTGGATTCTTTTAATTTAGAACAGATTTTATAGTTCTTTTTCAAACCAATTGATCCTAGGCCTCATTGATCTGAGCTTATTCATTTTTTGAGGTGGTGAATAAACTTGAGTAAACTTTTTTCTCTCAAATTCTCTGGTGCATAAGCTCAGATCAATGAAGTCTACGATCAGTCGGTTTCAAAAAGAAATATAAAACCTGTACTAATTTAAAGAAAACGGTTGATAAAAAGATTGAATCCGATATCTGGCAACAACATAGCATAACTAGAGATTTATAAGCACTTTTTTTTGTAGGCCAATCATTTTTAGGAAGTTAAGTCATTAAGTTTTCCACCAAGCATCTTTGATGTAATATGGCAAAATTTGCATAAAGATATATGGATGGAAGCCCGGCTACTGAGAATTATTACACACATTATTATGAACTTTTATTTAAATCAAGAGGAGAACCACATTTGCAAAAGAATTGTAATTAATCTACACTCTATGGTCAAAATATTGTTATAATTGTAAGCTTTGACTATTCCAGTCATTGTTGTGAGGATGAATCTTAATAATAAAGCATAAAATGAAACGCTATTGAAATGAAAGGCAAAGTCCACATACTTTTGCCCATATCGTTTAGATGAAATTGAACTCAAACGCTACAGTGTAGCTTTCTAAACAATTTAATAAACAGAATTCAGTTCAATTACACTGAATAGAAACTTAAGGTTGATAACTCAGATAATTTGGTTTAGCATGAATCTGATGAGAAATATTTGAGCTCGTATTGAGATTTGATTGCAGACTTTTGCGCCAAACCTGAGTACAGTTGTCTAGATCTAAAACTCTAGAAGAGATGCGTGAGAGATTGTTTCTTAGCAGATGAAGTTTACATTTGCTCTCCATTTGATGTCAATGCTCTCTAGAAGAAACAATTGAGATATCATTGAGATATTTGTTCTCTCTACAGGGAGAAATTGGTGAAAATCGACTGTTAGATGTCAGGTTAGATAGCACTATGTGAGGTTTGATGTTTCTTAAGTTTGTATATTCATGCCATGTGAAATTAGCGGTAATGTTTCTGCTCCAGTAATGCATCTGATGGGCCTTGCTTACGCATGAGGAGTGAGATAACAGCGTCTGACTGACTCCAACTGCCACATCAGATTTTCTGGCATTGCTTTGACCCTCAGACGATGTCTGTCCGATCCAGTGGCCCGTCTGCGTTTTGCGCATTTGTTTGACAAACCCTTGAGGGGAGACGTTGATAAGAAACATTGGTTGGACTGTTCCACAGACTGATCTTTTCTGATTTGCTTTGCTCTCTGTGAGTCTCATCTCTTCGTGTTCTCTATCAGAGGGGAAAAGGAGCATCGTACACTACATTTTCTTAAACTAACATAAAAGAGACTTGAGAATGTAGACTTCATTTCGCACTGTCAGTGATTTTAGAGGTAAAATCCATTGATTGGCTCATCCGCTGGCATCTCGCAGAACTAAGCGCTTTGAAGTAGCTTTGTTGTTGTCAGAAATTGTGAGCAGAACACAAAAATATATAAAACCATGTACAGAAAGATATATGATGTTCCATCTGAGTGTGTGTACACAGGCTGAGGCTAATAAAAAGTGCAAAGCTTAATTAACTTCTATTATTATTAATTTTTAATGTGCCTGTCCATTTGAAATGTTACTATTCTGGCACTGTGAAGTTGAGGTCTTTCATCTCTTTCTTTTACGATCAATAATTTTGCTTTGAAGAGACAGGCCATATATTACAGCTCAGACAAATGTGGCTCATTAGCAGCAGGTTTCTGAAAGTAAAAACAGTAAGGACTGAAGTAATTAAAACGCTTGGGGCAAATCAATAGAGATTAATGTTAGTTTAATAGTCAACCTCCTTTCTCTCCTAGTCTGTGGATGGGAACGAAGCATTATTTACTGCAGTGGATTTTACTGCAGAGTTTCAAAATATCACACACTAGAGCAGTTCAGTCATGACGTCAATTTGTACGCCAAACCAGGAGGCTAATTTGTAATGGCTTCCCTGGGGAATTTCTAATGGGTTTTTAAGAATAGCAGTGTTCGATTTATTGCAAAGTAAGAGAGTTTACCATCCATATATTACATGCAGTCAGACCTTAAATGTGAATTTTGAAACTGTTTTGCACTTCAGAATGCAAATTGCAAAGAAGTTGGTACATACAGTAAGACCATGTCATTGTTAAGATTACTTTAGCTTGTAAATTTCACAGTTAATTACAAAGAAACAGCAAGTAACACAAGGAATTAAATGTGACATTTTAAAGTAGAAAAACTGAAATAGCATTTTCTTGTAAAACATACCTTGTAATCTTTGTTTTATTTACAACTTTGAAAAATCTTTTTTTAAAGTGTAGGATTTTGAATGAAAAGAATTAATTGGTTGCTTTAATTGCATTTAGTCAATTAAATTAATTAAATGTTTAATGCCTTGCCTTTCACTTCATGCCTTAGTTGTTATCAACGTTTCATTCTGTTCTCTGCGATTTCTGATTTCATCAACCAAGCATAAATTCTACTATGTTGCATTGTATAAACATTCTGTCAATATTTAACAAAAATGTCATAGTCTCGAAAATATATAGTAATAAAATATAACTTTAAATTATATTTATAATAAAGTTTGTTATGTTTCTAAAGCTGTGCATATTGTCACGGAACAGAAGAGGACAGGGCAAACAGAACTGAATGCAGAGATCTTTATTGACAGGTTCAGGTTATCAACAGCAAAGCGACTGGTAAGTATGGAGCAGCATTTAACAGGTAATGACTTAACTTTGATATTGAGTCTTTAGGGTTGAGTCCATATCTGATGCAGGCTGGCTGGTATATTCAGTGAACGACCCACAGATGAAGTGCACAGATGAAGAGGGTAGCTAGTATGAAGGTAAGTAATCCACAGGAGGGTATACAGGTAAGGAGTCTATTGAAATATGGCTTGTAGTAACGACGAGACCAGACTGGGTTGGTGACTAGGCTGGTGAAATTGTGACAATACAGAAATACTTTTACATTTTGGAAGGGTAATTATTTATATTATTATTTAACGTACTGGGGAAGTCGTGGCCTAATGGTTAGAGAGTTGGACTGGTAACCCAAGGTTGCAGGTTCGAGTCTCATACCGGCAGGGATTGTAGGTGGGTGAATGTGCAGCGCTCTCTCCCACCTTCAATACCACAACTTGAGCAAGGCACCGAACCCCCAACTGCTCCCCAGGCTGCCCACTGCTCCGGGTGTGTGTTCACTGCTGTGTGTGTGCACTTTGGATGGGATAAATGCAGAGCACTAATTCCGAGTATGGGTGACCACATGTCATGTCTCTCTTTTTTTTTAGTATTTGTAGCTGTATGTTAAATTGACAAATTTGATGTATTATTAACGAGATATTAAATAAATTAGGCTGGACAAGATGAAGAAAAACAGATGTAAAGGGACAAAACAAAGGATAAACAGATTTGTTGTGAATCTGCAGCAGTTACATACGTGCCAGTAGGTGTCAGTATAAAGTCTATGACCACTGAGATGAAGAAGAGCCGTCGAAACTACACTTTTAATACATTGAAAAGCAATTCAATTACGAGTTTAGGCCCTACAGCTCATGAAACTTTCATGAAATGACCAATGTTACTTTTAGCATGCAAAGTAGAGGGCCTTTAGAACAAAACGAGCCCCAAAACCACCATGACAAGTGCACTGAAAAGTGAGATTTGTTTTGTTTGATCGGTTCCCCCTGCAAACCTCTCAGAACAGCTGACATGTTTGTTTTCCCCCTCCAGCAACTATCAATAGTGCAATGGATGTAAAATCGCCCTGATGGACTCATCAGATGCTCATTTATAATGCCCTGTGGGTTTCATGATGGGCTGCAGCTGAACAGATTTAGAAGCACATGCTCGCTTCACAATGAAAAAAAGATCTGCCAGAAATGAATGAGGGGTTTAGAACTAGAACCGTATCTGTAAGGCATTGAGCATTAATTGCTGGCGTGTACATGTAGGACATTTCGTCAGTAGCTAACTTTCTTTTTGGCAGATCATTATCTAATCCCTGGGCTTTTTGCTAATCATTTTTTTCTCAGGAGCTCACCATCTCTCCCAAGGGGACTCTTCTCTTCTCTTCACCTCACTAATGATGTTTTGAATGATGAGGGAAGAGCTCAGGATATCCAAGCTAATTATTCAAAAATAAATGCTGAAATAAGCACTTGGGGAGTCTTGTGTTTTGACAGCAGAAGACGGTTAGCAGAACGCTGCCGGATAAAATATAATACAGGTGAAAATCTAATGCTGCATTTTTCAGATGTTTTGATCAGAGGCACGATGGTTTCATTCACCGTGTAAGCGCGTATTGGTGCATAAAACCTGTGTGCAAATGACTGATGAATCAATGAATACATTCAACATTTAGGATCAAATATAGAACCAAATTTATATAAAAAAGGGATGAGTTGTCACTTGGATGGTATATTTGCACCGTAGTTACCCCTAAAATTTTCATATTGCTACCTTAAAGGTACATATTAGTACCTCAAGTGTACATATTAGAACCTAAATGGTATATATTAGTGGTATATACTGTTTTGAAAAGGTACCACCCCAGTGACAAACCAAGTGACCTTAAAAGAATAGTTTATCCAAAAATAATAGTTTATCCTAACTTCCCATTAGGCCATCAAAGATGTAGATTTCTTCTTCATCAGAAAAGATCTGGAGAAATATGTCATTACATCACTTGCTCACCAATTGATCTTCTGTAGTGAGTGGGTGCCGTCAGAATTACAGTCCAAGCAGCTACAAAAAAATTAAAATAATATTTTAAAAAAACTGCGTGCACAATAATGCACAAGTAATCCACATGATTCCAGTCCGTCAGTTAACATCTTGTGAAGCGAAAAGCTGTGTGTTTGTAAGAAACAAATCCATCATTAGGACTTTTTACCTTTAAACTGTCACTTCTTGCCAGTCCATAATCCATAATAACACTTCCTCCAGTGAAAAAGTCCATCCTGTTTTGTCCAAACTGTTTTGGATTGTTTTCGGTTTATCTGTGCATATTTCTCTCCGGATTCAGATAAACAACTTTTTAAATTAAGATTGACAACTTTTTCACTATAGAAAGCAATATTATGGATAGAGGACTTGTATTTTATCGGACACAAACTTTTGAAGTTAACAACATCTTAGTAATGGATTGGAATGTTTATTGCAAACACGCAGTTTATGGATTACTCTCATTACTTGTGGATTATTGTGATGTTTTCATCAGCTGTTTGCACTCTCATTCTGACGGCACCCATTCACTGCAGAGGATCCATTGGTGAACAAGTCATGCTAAATTTATATCTTCAATGGCCTGGGAGTGAATAATTTTTAATTTTGGGTGAACTATCCCTTTAGGTGTCTGATCTATTTCATTGTAACAAAAACTCACATTGGAATAGTTCCTGCATTACAATCAGCATATAAAAGGTGTTTTATATTTTCAAATGGGCTTGAGAGCATTTAACAAGTAACAAATGCAAAAACACGAGATAAGAACAAATTCCCCTCTTGTAAATCTTGAAATTTTGAATGAGAATCTTTAAAAGATAACATAAAAAGTTACCAAGTACACAAGTACTTGGATTGTCTGAATGTGCACATCTAGTGCCACTTCCAGGATTTCACACAACAAAATGATGTCCAAATATCATGTAGTGAGTCACACAAGTGAGTAAACTGTTAGACAAAGGTCAGCAGCAGTGGAGGTTCCCAGACTAGATGGCGGGCCCTCCTTGAATGCAGTACGACAGAAAATTACAAACACTTTTTCCTTTTAGAAAAATGGAGAGAAAGCGAGACTTTCCCTATGTTACTTTTTGATTTTTTTGTGTATTTTCCAGAGTTTCAGAAGAGATCTCAACAGTGTCACAAACTAAGCTTGTCCTGTGTCTTTTTATTATTTCTAGTAAAAAAAACTTTGAGAGAAACATCTGAGACAACTTGAGAAAACCGAGCTGAGAATAAACTATATGAAAATAATATGTACCCTTACAGACAGTAGATGGCACACCTACCTTTAAAGTGCTAATCCTATTAAAATCAATAATCATATTGTATCACTATGTGCGCACTGATTTGTATTATTGAACACACTTAATGATTAAAGGTTCTTCTGTATTTTCCAGCTTCTCTGCCATTCAGATGAATCCATTAATTCTAGATGCCTCGATTCTCTATATCGGGACAGAAATACCAAACAAAAGAAGAAAAGGCCTCAGGCTAACTCCATGTGTCAAAATGGCTTGTTAATGAGCTCTACAGTCTGACCCGGTTCATTCAGAGGACTTATACCACACAACTCTGGCCTTTGCATTAAGCAAGCTGGTGTCGGCAAACTAAGCAACTTGGCAAGCTTAGAAATGAGCTATTAAACATCTTCAAAGACTTTTTGTTTTTAATCTGCATAGTCAAAGTCACCACCTCTTACCAACAGATGCCCCATCAGATTTCTGAGCCAAGTTGATTTATATGCAGCTACAAGCTTTTTTAGTACACAAGTATATTTGTGTCTTTTATCTTTAAAATTATTGTAGGTCAAATAAATTATACCCTGATAAAGGCTTGTTAAAAATAAGTGTGAGTGTGCAGTTATATATTTTTCTTTATTCGTTTTTTAAGTCTTTTCAGCTAAACTTATAAAGATGCACATTTGCTTTGATGCTTAAAAAAAAAAAGTTGTAATACTATGTAACTATGGGATATGCAATGGTACCGAATGACTACTAAATTCATGTACCATGTTATTTAGGCGGTACTGTTCAAGAATACCTTAAAATTATCATAGTACATTTTTATAGTATTGCGAAAACTATAATTATGGTTATTCAGTTGTATTATTTTTTTTATTTAATTTAATTTAAAAATATATATTTTACTTAATTTTATTCTTTTATTTTATTTTACTTTGTTTTTTATTTTATTTTATTTTATTTTATTTTATTTTATTTTATTTTATTTTATTTTATTTTATTTTATTTTATATAATTATGGTTATTCAGTTGTATTATTTTTTTTATTTTATTTAATTTAAAAATATATATTTTACTTAATTGTATTCTTTTCTTTTCTTTTCTTTTCTTTTCTTTTCTTTTCTTTTCTTTTCTTTTCTTTTATTTTATTTTATTTTATTTTATTTTATTTTATTTTATTTTATTTTATTTTATTTTATTTTTAGCTTTCACTCTTTAGCTGTATGGCATGGAAAAGCACTAGATTGCATTGGATAACATTACTTTCTAATGTAATTCAACAAGCACGTTATGTAGACCAGGACACAATCTACTTTAAGTTTCATGTAGCATATACATTTAAAATGCACATAATATGCCATTGTTTGAAGACTATACTGTTTTTTTCCTGGCCATGTGAGGCTTGTTGCCTTTTATCTCTTCTCTCTTTTGTCTTGTGTCGCACTGACCCTGAGAGGGTGAATGAATCGAGTCTACTGGCATAACTGTCACTGTCCGATCCAGTTTACTAATTACCCCTCTTGTGCTGACTGTGTCCTTTTCATGTTGCGTGTGCTGTCTGAGCCTATTTGTGAGTCTAAATGAGTAATCAATATCAAGTGTGGCAGTATTACCTGGTCAATAAGACATATCCAATCTATTAACATTGTCCAAGAGGCTGTTTTGATAATGCCACAAGCTGTTTGTTTGCTTTTTCAATTCAGTAAGGAGGTATGTTGTTTTAAAGGTGCATTATATGTATATTTGTAAGTCAGGGTTGTGTGTGCTGCTGAGAAATGAATTGAGAAGGCCTTTACAGGGATTTTGAATCGATGAATTGAGGTTACAAACAGGAAACAGAATAGTAATTTGAATTTAAATAAGTAGAATTAAAATGGAAATTTAAAGGTATTCTTGTAACTTCTGTAAGTTTTTTCAGTATGAATTAACCATAAATGTGCATATATACAACATATAGAGTAATTACAGAAATTTCTATTCTATTGTTTTCTATTCCATATTAATGAGTGTTGATAGTTTATAAAATGCAGAATAGATAGGCATTACATGTCAAAATTAATCATTAAAAATAACATTTAGATTTCAATGGAAATAAAGCATTCATGTTCAAATAACGTTTATTTACTTTCTTGCTTTTGTTAAATTCCTGATTAAATTACATATTGTGACTGTTGGTTCAATTCAAATCAAATTCACTTCCATCGAAACCCAGCCAACTATTAAATTCAACACTACTCTATATGATTTGTCTGTATTTTGTCAAGTTAAACTTTGTACTACGAAATTCAGTTGTATTAATAATTGTGGAAACTGTGATGCTATGCTTCACATTATGTTCAAATGTAAAAGTGAAGCATGACCAGCCTCTATAATGCAGCAAAGTGCACATACTGATGCATGTTATTGTTGCTATAATTTTTTCCCAATTAAATGTCACATGCATCACAGGACTGCATTAATGAAAGGTCAAGTCTGGCAGTATAGGTACATTATCACTCAAATATTTTACGATGGACTTTGACCACAGCTCAATAGAGCGATGGGCTAGTAAACTACTGGTCTGCTTGACTTCTCTTGTTATGACTTACGTCGGTAAGATTTACTCTGTAATGCACCACAAGTTCAAAAATCAAACTGTGACTACATCTGTTCAAAACTAGTCTTGCCGTTTTGCATGTCACAATCCACAAATTTTGTTGCACTTATCTGGCTAGTTTCTGTTAAAATCAGGCAAGTTATTTTGTGCAATGTTATTTTTAAACAGCATATTAAAGGGATCAGTGATGCAGTGATCTTTTTTGATGCATAAAATCAATTCAAGTTATTAAAGAAATAGTACACACCAAAAACTAAAAACAAGCTGAAAATGTACTTACCCTCAGGCCAAACCTTGATGTAGATGAGTTAGTTTTTTTCTTCAGAATAAAATATTTGGTGAAATCAAGCATTGCATCACTTGCTCACCAATGGATCCTCTGCAGTGAATGGGTGCCGTCGGAATGAGAGTCCAAACAACTGTTAAAAAGGTCACAATAATTCACAAGTAATCCACACCACTCGAGTTCATCAATTAACATCTTGTGAAGTGAAAAGCTGCTTGTTTGTTATGAACAAATCCATCAAGGCATTTTAAATTTAAACCATTGCTACTGGCCAAAATTTAGTTCATAATTCATAATAACACTTCCCTCAGTGAAAAAGTCAATTCGCTGTTGTCCTCTCACATCAAAATCCACCAACATATTTCTGTAGAACTGTTTTGGACTGTTTTCACTTGTAAACGGTGCTTGATCTGTGCATATTTCTCTCCTGATTCAGACAACTTTTTCACCGGAGAAAGCAATATTGTTAGGACTGTTTTGTTTTGTTTTGTTTATTGTTGTATCATTGTTTACTTGTGGATTATTGTGATGTTTTTATCAGGTATTTGGACTCTCATTCTGACGGCACCCATTCACTGCAGAGGATCCATTGGTGAGCAAGTGATGGAATGCTAAATTTCTCCAAATCTGAGACAAACTCATCTACTTCTTGGATGGCCCGAGGGTGACTACATTTTCAGCAAATTTAAATTTTTGGGTGAACTATTCCTTTTCTTTGTTTTAATCAGAAATGCATGATAGGGGAAGGGAAGTGAAATGTTTGCAATGCCTTTCATATCGCCTTTAATTGTGCATTGGTCTATTGGGATGTATAATTTGTTGTATACAAAAGAGAAACTAGTACCTTTTATCCTTTTTATACTTAGCAATCCTTAGCTACCTAAAATATATTGGTGACAGTCTGTGCAACCACTCTTTGTTACACACACACACACACACACACAGAGTACTTTTTAAATAGTGTATTTTAATAGTCTAGTGAGTTTTCTCGCTTTAACAGGTGTGAAATTTCCATCCAGACTTGGTTGCAGATCAAACAGTTGAACTCTAGTCCACCCGGAAAACTTTAAAAACTCCATTTATGAAATAGACCCCCAGCATTCTGGGGTCAACAGGATTTAGTTTATGCCAGCATCCTTTTACGGAGGCTGAGGGATTGATGAAGTACCAGCCACTCCAGTAAGTCATCCACTAACAGGATAGAGATCAAACTCGGTGATGCATTTGAGATTCCCGGAAGTTCAAGCTGAACCCCGGGCTTCCATTGCTCTTGGGCAACAGGATGACAGACTTGCTCGCAGCCAGGTGCTTCATCAAATCTATATTCTCCCCTGTAGAAAGGAAGCAGATGCTGAGGTCTTTAACAGCGAGAGACCAAGTCTATCACAGCCTATCTATGAAACTGACTTGGTAAATATCTCTGAAACTCCTTCTCCTCTGATGTTTCTGCACTGCTGAGCAGAGAACTTCTGAGGTCTTCTTCATAGCTCTCGCTGCTTCAGACGGCTGAGTAGCAATGATGTAAAAAGGCTTTCATCTTATGCAATTCGGTGAAGAGCTTTCACTTTTCTCCTTATGACATAGTAAGTTTGGCTAATCTAGATGCAGTGTGAACTTGAACTGATGTTTCAGTTCACAGACATTCTTCAAAGTTGTAAATAAAGATTATTGGAGTAAATTTTACAAGAAAATACTGTTTCAGTTTTTCTACTTCATAATTTCCTATTTAATTCAGTGTGTTACTTGGAGTTTCTTTGTAATTGTTTACTAATTCACTAGCAATTTCTAAGTGAATCATTCTAAGTGAATCATGAATCATTTCTACACCAATTCTTTTCAGTGAAATGGCATGTTGTCCATTTTGATTTAATTTTTAATGTATGAAATTCTATTTACATTTTTGCATTTGGCTAATGCTTTTATCCAAAGCAACTTTCACTGCATGCATTCAAAAGATTTTTCAAGGTTTACAGATTATTTGAATGTATTTTACAAGACAATACTACTGCAGTCTTTCTAAATATCTCATTCCCAGAAGAATAACAGTTACATTAGCAGAGTAAAAGCATTCAGACTAGAAAAGATTGCTACAGCTGGGTGTGCATAAATGATTTCATTGCATTCATTTTGGGCAAAGTACTGGCATCATACGTACTCACAGCTTAAAGGTCACTAGCACAGCTGTCTCAGTCAAATGTTTGGCACATAATATCCAATCAATGACCATATGCTTATGCAGCATGAAACATATTTGGTCAGGATGCACAGCTGTAATAAAAACCACTAATTGAAGTGCTGATCTTTGCAAAGGTGAAACAGGTTTTCACTAGTGCAGGACTAATACTTTCTGGTGACTGAATTAATTCCCATTTATTTATTTAAAAACCATCTGGAATCTGGATTTAATTTGAGATAGAGTTGGTTTCAATTATTTTCGAGTTTCTTTGATGCATCATTTATTAGTTTGGGGAGATTTAAGCCATCTTGAAAGTTCTTTGTAAGGCGTGGATTTTGTAAAATGTGGGCATGCTTTTACTACACTCTTAAAAATAAAGATGCTTCAAAAGGTTCTTCAAGCGATGCCATAGAAGAACCATTTTTGGTTCCACAAAGAACCATTCAGTCAAAGGTTCTTTAAAGAACCATCTCTTTCTTACCTTTTCATCATCTCAAGAACCTTCTTTCGCCACAAAGAACCTTTTGTGAAACAGAAAGGTTCTTCAGATGTTAAAGGTTCTTTATGGAACCATTTAGACAAAAAGGTTCTTCTATGGCATCGTGAAGCACCTTTATTTTTAAGAGTGTACCATCATAATGTATAATATTCAGCATTACTGCTGGAGTAGCTGAAGTGAGCGTAATGATGACTCAGTTTTCTTATACTTACATGAAAGGATGCAATTCTTAACCAACCTGACTGTGTTCAGTGAAGGAAATCATATCATTTTAATTGCTCCTTTGCAGTGTTGGGAGTAACGCGTTACAAAAGTAATGCATTACAGTAACGGATTACTTTTCGCTGTAACGCAGTAGTGTAAGGCATTACTAATCAATTTTCAGTAATATTTTACTCGGTACATGTTCAGTAATGATGCGCTGATCCAAGGTTGCTCTGCGACCATAATCCCCTGCACGCAGTTTTTCCCGCTGCAGTACATACAACACACAAACTTATCATATGCAATACTCCTCCGACCTGGGAATCCACCCAGCAGTACCAATTACAATCACTGCCTCTCTCCGGCTCGCCCACGCCTTGCATGGGCCCGAGGGAAACAACTGCAACCATGTCAGTGAACTAGAGAGAGGTGTATCCGTTAATGTGCTCTCTCGCTCTCCACCGCTTCTTCTCTGTCCCTGGTCCCTGTTTTCCCTGCAGGTACTGTTGAGAAGTCTCTATTAGCTTTAGAGCTGATCTACTCCAAGGTTATGATCCTGTTTACCTCTTGTGGTGTGGCGCCACGTAATGTTAGACATTCCTACTACTCTGCAACATTAGACAAGCCACAGGGATAAGTGGTGTGTGTTTACCTTCCTGTAAACAAGTTTGGAAGGTAAATGCTTGGGCACTCGCAAACAGAAACAGGTACTGGCTTAAAATAAACATGCCAACACTGCAACTGAGAAAAAAGTATTTTGATTGAATTTGGATTTATTTGAAATGAAAATACTATTTCAGTTGTTCTACTTGTTAATACAATGTTAAACCAAATTCAGTAAGGACCACTTTCATCAAAGTATATTTATTACAATTATATTGCATACTGTTAATGTCGGTGGTATGGTTCTGTATGTTCTCTATGCAGCCATGCTTGGACAGAGCAGGGAGAGCAGCAAGTCAAAGCCCCCCTGGGGTACAGAACAGATCCAGTATATGCCTACATAATTACAATTCACAATTTACACGAGTTGTAGAAAATACACGGTAGAGAATACTTGCAATGTGAACTGTATACGGAAAGAAACAAAAGTCAGATTAGATTACAGGTTCAGTTGGGGTTGGAGGAGGGAGTTTGATTTGCGAGCAGCGATGTGATAGGAGAGATGCTGAAAGAATGGAATTAAATGGACCGCTGTGATAAGTGTCATGACTGGATTGGTACACATCAGGAACAGCTGACTATCAAGCTGACGTGGCCTGCCTGAACTAACACGATGCTTGATGTTTGCAAAAATTATATTTATTTATTTATTTTAAACAGTGTAGTTACTGTTTCCTGTGAGATCGGGTTGGACAATCCTGTTGGTCACAATGCATAGTTGTTTTTCTTTTAATTATCAGAGTGATAATCAGCAAGTGTTATCATAAGTCAGGTGCACACTAAAGATTGGCGCATTTTCATGTTTCAGGTCTTTGACAAAAACTCAGCCTTCTAGTGTGCTTTTGTGAGACACACTGATGTTATAACTTATTTCAAACTGGTTTGAAATCTGACTGTGTGTGACTAGCGATGAGCAACAGCATGAAATTGCTAGATACCTGTAGTAAAATAGCACAAAACATGAGCAAGGCGGTCGGACGGTGTGTTATCACAAAGACACCCTTATTTCAGTGATATCTTTGAGGAGGCAGGGACGTTTTTTGCTTCATATTAAAATTGTGAATAAAATAGCTTTAGTCTCTCATGCATGTTTGCTGAAGGGTGATTTGTGCATTGCTATGTAGTTGCTAAGGTGTTGTAATTGGTCTTGTCATGGTCCTGAGTGGTTTCTACGTGGTTGCTAATGTGTTCTTGTTAGGTAATCAATTACTGACTTTGCTTTATAGGAAACATTACAGTGAATAACAAATAATGAAAATGCTGATTCATTTATAATATGCAATACTGTTCAAATGTTCAAGGATGCATTGATTCTTTTATTCATTGAAATCCTGAAAAAAATGTGTTATGATTTCCACCAAAATATGAGCAGCAAATCAGCATATTAGAACGATTTCTGAAGGATCATGTGACACTGCAGAGTAATGATGCTGAAAATTCAGCTTTGCATCACTGTGAAAAATTACGTTTTAAAATATATTTAAATGAACAGCAGTTATTTGAAATTATAATAATATTTCTGTTTTTACTGTATTTTTTAATCAAATAAATGCAGCCTTGGTAAGCATAAGAGACTTTTAAAAAATCTGTTCTCTTTGAGTGGTAATATAAATAATAGTGTAAGCTGAAAATAGTTTTCTTTGACCATCAGCAGTGTTTTAATTGCAGAAATGATTGCAAGGCTATAACCGAGTCCCAGTGTGTACGCGTGTCTCTGTGTTTATACATTCTCGTGTCAGTCTTAACCATGGTTGACTGCTTCCTTGAGGGCTGAATGAGACAAGCTGAAAGGTCACCCGTAGCTTGTAGATTCAGGTATTACTGGGTGGAGCGAAGGGCGAGCAGTTGTTGCAGACGAGGGGGCAAAGATTATTGCAATATTCCTGCCGAACTGCCAAAAGGATTCAAAATAAACCGTAGGTGGCTATGGAATCAGATAAGGCTGAGTGAATCAAAGCATAAATAAATAAATCTCAGCCTTCACCCAGAGACAGAAGCACTGATGTTATGAGGAAATGATAGATTCTTTCAGTGTCAGCCTTCGACCTGCTTTCCAATGGAACCGGAGATTTCTGAAAGCTAATGAGGTTGAATTTCACCTGTACCGTTGGTTATATTGATCTCGTGTAGCTCGCATTTGTGTTGATATACGTATAATTATTCCAGCTCAGAATCTGATTCAGCATATATCAAGTCAATACACTCAGCATTTGCTCTCCTGTTTGATGCTGATTTGAATGCCAATATCATCCTGCAGCAGCATTAATGAGACATGATATTCATTGAAAGATCATTTGAAAACTTCTCAGCTGTTGCGAGGGAAGAGTTTGCAGACACTGATTGCTCATAATAAGCATATGACAGGTAATTCATCATGTGGAAATGAGGTCCTCCACTCTGCTGTTGAACATTCTATTATCTTTAGAGCTTGACTCCCATCTAGTCTGCGCCACTCTTTTAAGCAGAGCCTAGTTACTTTTTTTAATCAATACGCCGCTGTTCCACAGTGAGCACAGGCTGAAACAAGCAAGTGACCAATGTATTGCTGTTCAGCTCTCCTGATCCTTTTAAAACGTAACTTGAAATTAGCTCTGTTTTCTTTCTTAATACATATATTCCAGTGCATTATATTACTGAGGAAAAAAACATAATATTTAATAATATTATATATTTATAAATATGATATATTTGTAATATTATATTAAAATGTAATATTTTATTTGACTTTGCGTTTCAGCTGACCTTTGGCTGTTTTAATAATAACAACAACAACAATAATAGTAATAGTAATAATAATAATAATTCATTCATAATTTATTAATTATTAATACATTCTTATTGTTATTTTTATAATTAGATGTTATGATAATAATAAAAATAATAATAACATATTGTAATAATAATAATAATGACACATCATCTTTTGAGTACGTTATAATCCCTTTTTATTAAAAAATATAATACTTTATTATTATTATTTTCATTAATAATAATAATTATTATAATAATGAACTTATGCAGTTATTATTATTGTTATATTTATAATCATTTGTAGTTGTAGTAGTAATATAATATTTATTATTATTCATAATAATAATAATAATGGCTGACATCATCTTTTGAGTGTTTTAATCCTTTTTATTAACAACAAATATATATTACTTTTGTATTATTATTTTTATTAATAATAATAATGATAATTATAATAATACAATTATTATTAGTAGTATTATTACTATTATTATTGTGATTTTTAAAATCAGATGTGTAGTAGTAGCAATAATAATAATAATATATTATTTAATAATAATAATAATGCTGACATCATCTTTTGTGTGTTATAATCCTTTTCATCAACAAACAATATATAATACTTTAGTAGTATTATTTTTATTAATACTAATACTACTAATAATTAGAATACAATTATTATTATTATTACTATTATTATTGTGATTTTTTATAATCAGATGCATAGTAGTAATAATAATAATAATAGTAATAACAATATATTATTTAATAATAATAATAATAATAATAATAATGGCTGACATATTTTAAGTATTATAATCCTTTTTACAAATACAAAAAATGTAATACTTTATCATATTTTCAATAATAATAATAATAATAATAATAATACAACTAATAATAATACAGTAAATGTTGTTATTTATTTTTATTTTACATTTTAATCATTATTTTTTTAATTGGGTAATTTTAACCTATGACTATTTAGAAATGCCTATTTTCAGACATTCTTTGTCTGCATAATGTTAATGTAATAAAGGTTATGGCACTAAAAGCAAATTGGGCCTTTTTTTAAACAACAGACTTGGGGTGGGGGTGGGGGGGGGGCATCAGCATTTGTAGAGATGGAAATAAAATGAGTTATGAATGGCATTTAATGTTGACTTAACCTCCCTTAACCTAACTGTTGCAAAGGTGATCACTATTCAGTTTGGCTTTCTTTGCACACATTCTGTGTATAATAGCTCAGTTCAGTTACTGTATGTTTGAATGTGAAACTGTGCTAACAGTAATCTTTTCAGTCTGAATAAACTGTAAGATTGTTGGAGTCATGGCTTTGAGTCACGGTGAACTAAATCACAACAGTATAGCATGTTTTCTAATGCGTCGGTTAATTCATTTATTTTGCATGAAGTAAAAGTCTTAATTTCTCCACCATTTCTGAAGCTGAATCTTGGAAATGTGTTGATCAATTCAGCGAGGCTGGTTCCTCATCAAATACATCAACGTTTCTGCTGTCGTCTGACCGAGTAGAAAAGAAGCAAATGCAAAATCCAGGAGTGAAAACTGCCAGCCCCTTAAAGAGGCAGATTTCATACACGGAAGCTTTTATTTAGGCAAGAGATTTGCATTTGAATGAGTTATAACATTAACCTCAGACAGTGTGCTGCTGAAGTGCCAGACATCTTGATTGCACTTTTGTCAAATAAAAACAAATGAATGCACAACAGGGCTCTCCAATAATCTCCCTCTTAATCTTCTCAAAGCTGCCGTCCCTTCATCCTTCATTTACATTTCTGTTGTCTTTAACAATTGTGGAAAACAAGTTTTGTGGCAGCGCCTGTGTGACACGCAGAGCATTGTTTCCTCTTGAGATTCTGCCAGGAGCTCAACTGTTATGTTGCAGGCTGCTGCAGCCGTGTGTGGGGGCCAAGCAGTGATTAAACAGTGATCCTGCTCTAAGGGTGGGGGAAAACGCAGTAATAGAGCGGCAGCCAGCCGTGATTGATGGTCTGGACTTCAGCTGGCAAAAACGTGTCAGGGCAGGACAGCACAGAAATTATTTTTCACGCTTTTTCCAAAGAGGCCCAGGTAGGAAGCGGATCAAAACTGCAGTGAATTACACTAGTTAGTCATTTGGAGAAAATATTAACATTAAAATGCAACCGTAATGTAAAATGTTAGGATGAGACTTGATTTGATCCATTGGTTGGATTGTGAAAAGTGGGCGTTTCCATATAGAGCTGGCTGGGTGTGAGCTTTATATGGCAGGTGCTTAAACGTTCTGAGAGGTCGAGATTTAGCTGGTTATAGCATGGTTAGCACTGCTATCACAGCTCAGGATATTTGTTTGTGAAGAGTTTTTGGGACTGCTTCTGAATTTGGGATTGCACATTAGCATGCTACTCTTAGTATTTAGTATGCTAGTCCCATACAGAAAAAATGTTAAATGTATTTTCAAATATACAAAAATGGCCGAAAATATGTTACAGATTTTAAAATATGATTATATACTGTACATACCGTTTCAATGGGTTTTAGTTACTTAATTTAATTATTATTTTCCTGGCCATTTTTATATATATTTTCAGTCTAAAAATATTTGTATTATCCAAAATATATTCATTAAATATATTTAGCATTTATCCAAATTTATTGTAAGTTTAGAAATATATTTTCTTGGCCCTAAAAAGAACATTTGAAGGGTTAAACAAGTATCTGAAATGTGTTTTGGCCAGAATTTACAGCAGAATAGCAAGCATGCTACTATTTCTGCCATATAAAGAAATTGTAAGATAGTATGCTAGTCCCTTACAGAAACAAAAATCATATATACTTTTAAATATATATATATATATATATATATATATATATTTTAAATATACAAAAATGTAGGTTAATATAGATGTTAAAATACCTTAACATACATATATTTTAATAATAATTGTTTAATTTTTATTTATTTTATTTCTTACTTTTTTGTCATTTTAAATGTTTTCAATCTAAAATATTTACAGTATATTATCCAATATATTATATATATTTATTAAATTATTTCATTTACCTGAAATGTATTTTAAGATTGCAAACGCATTTTCTTGGTCCATTTTCTGATATATTTTGGCATGTGAAGGGTTGAACAAGACATAGTTTCTGTTTGAAAAATATATTTTCTTAAGCATATGAATCTGAAATGTATTTTGACCATATTTTTTGTTTGTTTGAGTATTATAAATTCACTTTATGTATTAAGATTGCATCATTTTGTTGTGGCTGCAATTCAGTCACATGGTATTTACAGCTCAGGTAATTGGCTCAAAACAACCTGCCTGGAGCACTGACTTTCACCATTTTCTCAGCTATGTGTGAAACTAAAGATGAGATTCTTATATTATTGACAGAATAAGCCAAAATCCCAAATCAAGATGTTTGTTATTCTGTGGAATGACAGCATGTCCTCTGAGAGGCCAGGGGTTTGAGCCGCAGGTACATTTAGGATGGAAATTGCATCAGATCATTTCTCAGAGTAATAGATCATCCCCTGTTTATGTGGGCATGAAATTGGTGAGAAAGGAAAACGTCACTTACAGTTTCCATTATGATGCTTTGGCAGCTGAACATGGAAAATCTGCATATTCAAACCCTTATCCACCCATCAAAAGACAAACAGCCACACGAATAAGCCATGAAGTGCCACTATCCCCCCCAAATACTTGACGTCTTTCAAGTATCACACAGGTCTATAAATTTCCTGCCGTTTCCTGTCAGGGTGTCAGAGTTTGGATGAGGCTTGGGAATTGGTGCAATTGGTGCTACTGGTGGCATTGGCATTAGCGCTAGCTCATTAATCCTGGGCCACACATTGACATTTGCTGACAGTATTGAAGTCTGTAGAACTGAATGGAGCCCCAGAGACCACTCAATTACCCTGTCTTGGAGCAATTAGCAGCCAACCAATGCAAGTCAATGTCTGCCCCGTGACTGAGAGGCCAGACGGGACCAAAAAAACCAAGTATATGTGGGTAAAAAAAAAAAAACACATTCCTGCTAATACTAGTAGACATTGGACAGAATAATCCTGTGGTGTACTGTTTTATTAATATAATGTGTTTGGTTGGTTTAAGATTTTTTTTAAATGGGGAAAAAAAGTAAAAAGTGACTTGTTAGGTTAAAATGGAGGAAGATACCCCTGTTAAAAACAAGCAAAAACAGTTACTGCACTTACTTTTAGATGGTAGATATAAGTTTTGCATGTGCAGGTTGATGCATCAGTCTGTGTGTTGTTTAGGGAAAATGTTGTGACAACTAAATTGTAAAAATGCTAAGAAGAAAATGCTAAAAAAACAACAACTAAACACACATATAATACTCTACTCTATTTAAAATGTTAATTTTTTTTCTATGGCTTATATATAGGTATATGAATGCACATTTAATTACATATATTTTTGTAATATGTCATTGCAACATTGTGTATTCAAACTGAATGATTTTACTTAATTTAATATATAAATGTTAATGAATATTGTCTGAACTTGTAAAATTCTTAAATAAATTACTTTGAGGGACCCATCTTACATCAATTGTTCAATTGTATTTTATTTATTTTATTTTATTTTTCAGAATTAAAACAATATTTTTTATTCCACAAATCACAAATCCCTCTTTAACAAACAGACACAAAAAACTGACTGTATCTTAAAAATGCTGACAATTAAGAGGAGCACAGCCATTCATCAAATGTGTTGAGATTTTGCACCATCTATGATCAAAAGAAAAAAGAAGTTCTTGGGGTCATCTTGCTCTGCTGGAAAATAAACTTTTTTCCACTACTGTGGTTATTTTAGTAGCATCTGTTAGTAACTCCTCAGCAGTGTAGCACACTGTGCGGTGACCTGTTCTCTAAAGATTATTGACTGTCATACACATGAGGACTGCCTAGTATTTTAGTTACACTGAGGTGTTAGCTTGCGGTATGTGTGGGTGTTCTTGTCCTTTCTCAAGTTTCGTAAATCAATTGATTCCTTCTTAATGAACCCTAAAGTGGACTCAGCAGCCTCGGGTGTATTGTCGCTTTTTTCGGCTTTTTGCCGATTGTTTTGAGATAGGACTATAATTTTGACATGCCATGGAAAATCCATACACCGTCTCTTGCAGGGCAATCAAAGCTGTTTTTATGACTCCACAGTGGTAGTTCACTATCTCTCTCAGAGTATATCTGTGTGTCTAAGTGCATCGACTGAATCAATACATTTCATCATTATAAGATGCTCCTTGTTCCAATCCATGAACAAACTGTATATGTATTTGTAAGTCCCTGCTCTCTCTTCCTTCCTGATGCCACCGAAACGTTGTAATGTACCACTTTGTTTCACCAAAGCCTGATCATTGTCCAAATCTGTCCCTTTTTATGTAGCATAAGTCCATAATCAGAAAAGTCAAATTCAAAAAGCGTCAAGTGTCATTAAAGAAAGCAGTTTTTTGTTGTTGTTCATATTTTGGCTGATATATTAAAAAACTGGCATGTTATACCACTTAGTTTTCGGCCATAAGTTGATGTTGTACAGTACAGTAAAATCAGCAACATTGGGAAATATTATTATCATTTAAAATACCAGTTTTGTATTTGTATATATTTGAAAATGTAATTTATTCCTGTGACGCAAACCAGAATTTTCAGCATTAATACTTTAGCGTTCAGTGTCACATGATCCTTCAGAAATCATGCTAATATGCTGATTTCTGATTATTATCAATGTTGAAAACAGTTGTGCTTCTTATTTTGTGTACATCCTGACACATTTTTTTCAGGATCCGTTGACAATTAGAAGGTCAAAAGAACAAAAATGTATTTGAAATATAAATATTTTGTAACAATGTAAAAATCTTTACTGTTGCTTTTGATCAGTCTGAATCCATATAGATAGATAGATAGATTGACAGAATGCCACAGATTGTGTCACTAGAGCTTAATTTGTATTTAGCCTGGAATATTCCTTTAATGAGCCCATATGCTTCGATACAACACCCTAGGCTTATTAATAAGTACATTAAACATCACAAAACCATCTGAGACAGAGTATAATGTCTACTAAAAATGCATTTACTCCCCTTTTCCCCGAGCCGTTCGGCAGCGTAACAGATGGTAACAAGCCAAAACCCATATATCAAACTCTTAAGGAGTTGGAAATTGAAACCGTTAGTGAACCTTCCGTTGAGACATAAACAAGTAGCAGAAAACCATGTAGAATAAATGCAATTAAGGCACGTAGCCAAAGCAAAAACACATGCAATTAATGCTCATGCAACAACAGGAGGATATCCGGCAATACTTCATGTAACCTCCACTAAAAAGTCAGGCATGTAGAAGGACAGCACGCCAGCTTGTTAAATATTGCCCTTTTACCTGCACTCCTCCACAGTCTTCATAACTCCAACCTAACGCTTAATTAACTTCCAGTGACAAATCAGCCCATTTTCTGGGCCAGACGTTTATTTTCGAGAGCTGGGACTCAAGGTGCGCGCAAGTGTAAAAAATGAAGCACATTTGTAAGGAGCTTGCCAACAGCTGTGAGACAGCCAGTTGGGTTGTTTCTCAATATAATTAAAATATAAAGCCAAAAACTCATTACTGTATGAAGCGAGTGATATAGCGCTAAGGCAATTTAGCCCTAGAGCAAGTTACGTAGAAGTGGAGACAGTTCATGAATTAGATCTGTTGGTGGTTATTGATTTAGAAGCGTTGCTTGGTTTAAATATGTTGATGTGATGAACTTGAGTTGAAACTGTGTGTTCAAGCAGCCCACTTTCAGTATTAATTTCCCTTTTATAAGTTTGCATGAGGTTTTCCCTCCTCTTGCTGCTTTTATGGCTTATATACGGCTTGATTTGGTGTTTGATTGAGCGGGTGGATGCCTACTGAGCTGGTTGAATCAGAAATGGGCCTTTAAGTGGCTCTCGTGGTATATGTTATTCACACCGCTACACAAGCTGATGAAGAATTTAAGCGGTGGCAGACGTGTGTGCTGCTGTTCTCACGTCAGTGCTAATGGCCATCCATTGTGTGCTGATGAGGGATCTGAGGTTCAACTGCAATGCAGCTTAGTATTATCGGCTATTTCTATGACGTTTTAAACAGGTCAGTCATTATGAGATGGATTTTGAGCTCTCGTTGACATTTCTTTGTGTGGTATAGGTTGACACATTAAGGTAAAATGTGAGGGGGCATATAAATACTGAAAGGTTTTAAAACGGTTTAGTGCTGAAATACAGTGTAATCATATGCTACATGGGTGAAAACTTTCAAGAACATGTCTGGGTCATACCTTAAGGTCAAATGATAGATGTAAGAAATTATATTTTACCATCAGGCCGTCCAATATGCAGTGAATGGGTGCCGTCAGAATCAGAGTCCAAACAGCTGATAAAAACATCCCAATGATCCACAAATAAACAACAGAAAACAACCAGGAACAAATCCATCATTAAGACATTTTTAACTTCAAATCATTGCTTCCAGCTAAAATACGAGTCCTCAATCTGTAATATTGCTTTATCCAGTAAAAACATTGTCTTGTTTGAATCAGGAGAGAAATATGCAAAGATCAAGCATCATTTATAAGTGCAAACTGTACTAAACAAGCCTTTTTATGGATTATGGACACATGTCTAGATCTAAATCGATGGTTTAAAGTAAAAAAAAACCTTAAAGATATTTTCTAGGAGACACACAGATTTGCGTCACAAAATGTTAATTGATTTATATATATTATAGTAGTAATGTCAATCAATATTAAAGTTTCTCTCCTTCAGACTTTTGTTTTATTGTTCACCTGTTGTCTAGAAGACCAGGTCCAGGTTTTCATAAACAACACTCACCAATAATAATCATTATAAGGTATGCCTTTCCTTTGTATTGCTTTTTGAAAGCAAATATATGGAAATCAAGAGCAATAAACACTTGTCTTGTCATTGCTTCTGTCCTTGTAATTGCATTCAATTTACAATTCTATACTGAGAGAAAGATTCAATTTTTCCCCTGCTAGAGTTTCTCCACACAAAAGGACTCATATGAGTGAAAGCAGAATAAGGTGTGTGACACTACAAAATGAAGACGAAAAGTGTGCGAACAAAAAAGCAAATCCTTGCTTTAACAACGTGTAGCTGAAGCTATACATATTCGTATTACTAAGTATCTGTATGTAAAATGTAGACAAGCTAGTGTTGTTTTTGTTAATTAAGACTATTTAAAATAATTTCCAGTAATTGAAATAAAGTAAACTATAAATAGATGAAAAGCATAAACTTATTTAATTAATTTAGTTTATTTAATGTAATTTTGAAGAGATTTGCGAAGAGTTAAAGAATGCCTATTTAGGTTATGACATCAAAAACGTCTCGGGTTACTTATGTAACCATGGTTCCCTGAGGGGAACGAGACACTGCTAGGAGACTGTTTGAAAAATGTTTTACAGCTAACCACGGTCAGCTGGAGATGGTGGTCATAAAAAGGGGATTGGAAAAAGGGGAGGACAGGGTAGATGTTGCACCCCCTGCGGGAGAGAGTGAATACCTAAGTATTACTCTGGGCCCGATCTATTACCTCTAGCAGCTCACCATACGCAGGGCAGGTGTACTGCGAAAGCTCAGCCTCAGCTTCTTCACTCTCCACATCCATTCCCTGCTCTTGTTGGGCTGGGCCCAACTGAGCACTGGCCCCTGGATCAGATGATATTAGAGAGAGGATATCATCGTCCAGCGGCTGTCTCTCGCCTGACGCCGATGTGCGGAAGAGGGAAACCCCCCCTTCAGCCTCATCGGCTAGGTCCACCTGAGATCCCCACGAGCTCATTCTCCTCCACTCGAGAAGAGAGACAAACGGACAGAACGGAACTTTTTCAGCGAAAAGCTCTCACAGTGCACGCAGATTGCCCCCTCGAGGACATCGCGTGCGTGCTCCTCACCCAAACAAACAACGCATAGATCGTGTGAATCATCGGGTGTCAGAAACCGCTGACACGGATGTACACACTTTCTAAACGCTCCGCTAGTGCTCGCCATAGTAGGAAAAGAAAAGGCTCTTACTTTGCTTTTGGAATGCATGCTTCAAAAAGAACGGTCAGTGAAGACGAAGAAAGTTATGATGTGCGCTACCGGCGCCTATTTTGTACTAGTTGTGACGGTAGTGACGTCATGGCTGTCTCCGGCCAAACAAGTTGGTGTTTTTTCAATGTAGGCTTCAGACACGGGTCACGACGAGGCGTTCCCCATAGCGACCCCTAGAGGACACAGTTCGAAGTTCCACGAAAGGGAACATGACATTTCAAGCAATTTCAAGTAGCGCCACTTTTTTTTTTGTACCTGTGTTTTGATTAAAACATTCAGTCATTAAGCTTAGCTCAACAAATTTGCTTAATTAGCTGTTTTATTTACGTAATACTGTGCTTTTCAGTGTCCGTAGTGTAAGAACCTCACATATGAATACTAATGAGTTCACGTTGGAAATCAAAATGAATGATCACCTATTACAGTAACTGAAGAGAGAACAGCATTAGCATTGAACACATACAAGTACTTTCTGAAGGTGTTCTTTCACTGGCAGACAGGTTAATTATAAGCATGCCGATCTATAGTTAAGTAAAAAAAAAAAACAGTAATGGATTTTACAGGTCATTTCATGCATTTGCATGTTTTTCAGAGCTAAAACCATCCAGTCACTTTTCTAATTTATTTTGACAATTCCCATTCTTAGCCGAATGTCTTATAGTGGCTCCAGTTCCCACCTCAGTGCATCAGTATTTAAAAACGGCTTTGTCTCCCAATAATCTGCTGTCTCCCCCACAGCTGTGATTTGTTTCCTCCGAGAAAACAGAATTTCCATATTATTCAATTACATTCCCAACACATCACAGGCTTAATTGAATGAAGCATGTCTCCAAATTAGCGGCAAAGTCAATTGGGGTGGGACCAAACAAAACTAAAGTGGTTAAAGCTGTTGGTTATGGAGGCTCCCAAATGATTGTGCGAGTCTGAGGAAGATAAGCAGGTTGTGCAGTATTGCTACCATTAGCCCTTTTGCTATAGCGTGATCAATTATGGTATCTGATGATGATTCACCGCTGCGGTACAGGACGACTACGGTGCTGAGGGCACGGCGTGATTATTTTTCTTCTCTGCAGACCTCTTATGATGACGGCTGGGATGTGGAGGGGCAATTTGTCCACACTGGTATCGCAGAACCTTGCAGAAGTGGTGATGATTTCAAAGGAAGTTCAGCACTGGTGGGCATTGTAAGCTTTATGAAAGGAGTTTTTTCCCCGCAGAACACTGATGACCTCAGTGACACTCTGGACCATTTCAGTGATCTGCTGCCTGGCGGTAATGTGAGCGTGCATTGCAGCACTACAGTTCTGTTCTTTTGTTATATGTATTCCTGCTTCGGCTCACAATGGTTGACTAGTGCAACAACTAACTAGTCAATTAGTGAGGTTAACAAGTTTTTTTTATTTATTTATTTATTATTATTATTAGTAGTAGTAGTACTACTAATAATAAATAAACAAACAGGGTTAAAATAAATATAATAATTAATAAACAGTTTTTGTTCAGGGGGACTCCCATGTTTAAAATCACCTGTAAAAAATTGGAGGAAAAAATATTATTAAATTATAATATTTAATATAATATTTATGCTAACTAATGTTATACTAACTAGTGACCTTTAAATTGAAAATCCTTCTGAAAACTTTTGTTAAATAAATAAAAAATATTAAATATCTTGTGTATATAAGAGTATAAGTACTCTTATTGCACAAACTGAAATATCTATATATCTATCTATAAGGTTTTAAGTTATGAGTTACTGTATGTTTGTACAGTACAGTATATCTGATATATCTTATTTAAAAAGATCAAGGGACCTTCTTAATGGAATGAATGAGCTTTATATATGAACATTTACTGTAAAAATAAGTAAAATATTTATGGTAACACTTGAATTATTTGTATTTAATTTATTATGAAAGTATTTCAAATGCATTAATTATGCCTTGTAATGCACCTTATAATGCCTTCTCGTGAGTAATTGTAACCACAGTAAAATGTATTAGTAGTAGTAGTGGTAATACTAATAATAAATAAGCAAATGGGGTTAAAATAAATATTATAACAAATAATAAATAAATAATTTTTGAAGGATTCCCAAGTTTAAATGCACCAGTTAAAATAATCCAAGTAAAAAAAAAAAACTAATATAATATATACATTATTTTTAGATTGGTTTTATTAATTGTTGTTTTATGCTTTTTTCATATACTAACAAGTGATCTTTAACAGTGAAATCCTTCTGAACAATCTAGTTTTTAAGGTTTAAGTTACAGTAGAGTACAGTATATCTGACTCATCTGAAAAGATCAAGAATTCTTTTAACAGTATGAGCTCTTTTATATACGAACATTTACTGTAAAAATATTTAAGTAAAATATTGAAATACTATATACTTGAAGTATTTATATATAATGCATTATAAAAGTATTTTAAATTCATTATGCCTTGTAATGCACCAGAGTTACAATACTTTTTTATTCATTGTTACACCTTTAGAAAGTGTAATGCATTAAAACATAACCAATTTCAGATATAACAAGCTATCTGCAAATATTATAATACATTTTAAGTTTATTTATGAATTTATTTACATTTCTTTATGAAAAGATATAATGCATTACAACATATTTTTTGAATACTATACATAAAGGCTTCAAGTGAAGTGTTACCATATTGATTTTTAACTTTTAAATCAGCAGCCATTAAAGGCAAAGCAACATATACTGACACAGAAGTATAAATTAACATATTAGTTCATCACTTTACAGTAATGAGTCCTTCACTTTTCATTCAGATCTTTCTGAGCTCAAGCAGTAATTTGTGAATGATGGGGCTGCTGTGTTCTCTTATTTTGTTTAAGGTTACAAACGGCTCTCCTGTGCTGCACTTGTAGAATAATATGGATCGCTCGCATTGGTGCTTCCCATAAATTAAGGTAAAAGACAGTGGGGGAGGGGGGGGGGGGGTCTACATATTTTTTCTTTGATTAAAAGATGTGTGCATCATAGTCCCTCAGCTCTTGCCTAAAAGAGTAAATTGTGCTGGTTTAATAAGTTGTGAAAGCAAAGCCCCCTTTCTGCACATGATTAATAAGCTTATGGTAATTGGGTTGGAATGTCCTCCGCGTAAAATAGATATTTTTCTTCTAATTTACAAGACAAATTACCCATCATCAATAATATTTTGCCTAGAGAAATCTTTGATTTTGCGTTGTGTTCCTGCACTTTTAATCCAAAATACACATACAGCATTTTCTCTTCATTAAAGTTGTACGATTCATATTAATTAATACATATCCCCATTGTCTGTGTGCAATGCGTAAAATTTATGTTTGAATGATTATATTTCTTGTGTTTTTGCACAAAGTCTTGAGAATAATGCAAATGGATGAACTGAATGAGGTTTGCCTGAAAATATGGATTAATGTTTAACCACAAACATCAATTATGCTTTAGAAAAAAATCACCGTTTTCATTGAACAATATAGAGGTTTATGTGAAATTTTGTGCAGTTTCAACAGATCTGTAAGTAATCTTAGAAGGGTTTGTGATTATTATTAATATTAGAATATATACAGTATTTATAGTAGTGTTCAAAGATGTATTACAAAGCCACTGTGAGTTTAGGGGAGGCTCATTAGATTTTGTTGTTTTTGTACTGTGGAAATCTCAACCATCTTCAGTGTTCCCAACGTTCTTCACAAGGGTGAGTAAATTATGAAAAATCTCGATATATTTGCTATTCTCTTTGGTTCCGCTAGTGGCTCGTGATGTTTAAAATAACTTCCGGCATGCTAATTGAATTCTAGAATAAGCCAACTCATAATACAAACACACTAGCATAGCTCATTATGCGTGTTGGGATTATGTTATTTACACTGAGAGTTAGTCTGCCCACTGACCTAAACTGAGCCTCAACACACAAATCTTGGTGCAGTCCTTGTTTACAACACACACAAGCACATATTCACTGCCAACTGACGACAAGTGCTATTACAGTCAGTATTAGAACAATACACAGACCATCTGCTGACCAGATTTAATCTGATCCAATTAGCATACCATTTGCATTGATTAATCCACAAAAACATGACGCATAATATAATTTCTGAATGAGTCAGTTCATGCCAAATAAAATCACTAACAGACAAATTGATGCTAAATTGCTGTCTGGGAATCATAACCCATCGCATTCCATGTAAATTAGAGGTAGGAGTGAGAAAGAGAAAGAGAGAGCGACAGTGACAGAGAAAAAGAAATCAGAATCAGGTTAGAGATGGACTCCGGTCATTTTTCTTGCTGTCAGCTGTTTGCTTTGCAGTGGTGAGGGTGAATGACAATGGTGGCTGTGACATTCTACCTCACGTGGAAACTGTCAAACGTGCATGCATGCAGTGGGAAAGTAAAATGCATCTGGAAAACCTATGTTTCACTTGTGCTCCTGTTTCGTCTCACTGCAGTCTATACAAGTATGCTCATAAAACAGTGTTGGGGAAAGTTACTTTTAAAAGTAATGCATTACAATATTGCGTTACTTCCTAAAAAAGTAACTAATTACTTTTTATTGAAAGTAATGCGTTGCATTGCTTTTGCGTTACTTTTTAAATCTGGGCAGGGCTTACTTGTTTGCGTTTAATATAAAAAGTTCTGTTTTTGGCAAATATAAAAGCCCTTTCACACCAAAAGCTGAAGGAAATGTAAATTCACGTCTGTACAGTATACACAGAAGAAGAAAGTTCGACACTCTGCAGCAATAAAAAAAGACGAAGAAATGTTCGTCTATCTTGTGTAATTTTCGTTTATTAGTATAGTTGAATTGGATCACCGAAGGTCAGCAGCAAATTGGTTAAAGGGGTCATATGATGCGATTTCATTTTTTCCTTTCTCTTTGGAGTGTTACAAGCTCTTGGTGCATAAAGAAGATCTGTAAAGTTGCAAAGACTAAAGTCTCAAATCCAAAGAGATATTCTTTATAAAAGTTAAGAGTTAACCACACCTACCTAAAATGGCTCGTTCTAACACGCCCCCACATATCTACCTCACTATGTGGGAAGATTTGCATAACGCCACCTAAATGTTCACACAAAGAAAGAAGGCGTAACTTTTATTCTCACTGTAGTATTGTTGCTGCTGCCGCCATGCCGTGAAGACGCTGTGTGCTTCGTTGTGAAAGCGAAACTACTTTGTTTGGTCTTCCAAAAGAAGACGATATCTGCTTGGTCATGCCTAGAGCTGATCTGTGCTGGTCGCTGAGGAAATACATCAACTTGGATGTATTTGGATGTATATATGCTATGGATCGCCGGATCGGCTTTCACCTATGAGACGCCGGGCTGGACAAAAGTGAAGCGAACGCGGAGAGAGAGAGAGCGACAGTTCGCGAGAGAGACCGAAAATGTGCGCGAGAGGGACCGAGAGAATGCAGACAGGGTTTTATGTTTACGTGGCGCGATGCAACGCAACGCGTAAAAAGACAGTAGAAGTCATTATAATCAGTAATTATGTCCCCACTGGATGCAACGAATGCCTCGTTTGTAATGGGTTTTAATGTTTTTGTCTCGTCGCTCCGGCCGGACACGGCATCAACACAGTATGGTGAGGGGCATAACATTTCCGTCTCACACTTGATCACAACGCATTGGATAGCTGGCCAATCACAGCACACCTTGCTTTTCAGACCGATGAGCTTTGTAAAAATCGATGCGTTTCAAAAAGGCGGGGCATAGAGGAGAAACAATAATGTACAGTATGTGGAAAATAATGTGTTTTTTTTACTTTAAACCGCATAAACACATTTCATTACACCAAATACACAAAATAATGTTCTTTTTAGCAACATCATATGACCCCTTTAATAAAATGGGATTAAATACATAAAGGATATTTGTATTATGTAACATATTTAATTATTGCAGCTTTGAGTCATATTCTGAGTTGCTTTTAACTGTTTTTATTAATTTTGAGGAAAACTAAATCTGATTTTTTTTTGTGAGTGAGTGAGTGAGATGAATTAATGCATGTTCACATTTACTCTAGAGCTAAAGTAACATCTTACTCCCGATTTCTCTCAACATGGGGACAGGAGAGCTTTCAATCAATAAATGGGAAGAAAAAAAAGTAACTGGCGTTACTACTTGAAAAAGTAACTCAGATATTTTCTTGTAAATTAAAAAGTAATGCGTTACTTTACTAGTTACTTGAAAAAAGTAATCTGATTACGTAACTTGCGTTACTTGTAATGCGTTACTGCCAACACTGCTCATAAAATATATACTCAAATAAATATTAATGTGCTTGTATTTATTTAGAAAAGGAGCCTTGTGATTGTACACTATCCCTTACCTAATGTACTCTTTACTCAAATACACATAATTTTTTGTCTTTGGGCTCCAGAGCATAATCTTATGAAAGCCTCATCAGTGACTGATTTGGGACAGTCTTAGACAGCAATACCTGTGAATCACGTGGGAGATTTGATTCACAATTCACATACTTCTAATAGAGTTTGATATTTACAGTATATGGTTTAATAATATACTGTAAAAAATACAGTATCAGTGTGATAAAAAAATACAGTAAAAATAGTAATATTGTGAAATATTATTACAGTTTATAATAACTGATTACTATTTGAATCTGTTTTAAAATGTCATTTATTAAGCTGAATTTTTAAAGCATCATATTAAACATTAAGCAGTGTCACGTGATTCTTCAGAAATCATTATAATATGCTGAACTGCTATAAAAGTATTACATTTAAAAAAAAAATAGAAATTACGGACCCCAAACTTTTGAACATATAGCACTAAAAGATATTAGCTCAAACAATACATTTGAACTACATTACACAGATTGATTGATTTAATTAAAGTAACCATTTTTATTTATACTGTTTGGTATTTAATGAAATTTCCAATTCACCGACCACCTTTTTCACTGTGCTTGTCGCAGTGCATTCTTGGATTGTCTTCTTTGCTTTTAGAAGGCAGCATAAGCAGGCAGCTACTTTCTGGAAAATCCTTTGTGCCATAAAGCACCTCGAATGTCATAAAGTACTCACTAGGTTTTGGAACAGAGTTACAGAGTCATTTATTTTTATTTCCATATATACAGTGGGGCAAAAAAGTATTTAGTCAGCCACCAATTGTGCAAGTTTCCCACTTAAAAAGATGAGAGAGGCCTGTAATTGTGATTTCAAAGAGGGATTTACCCTGATATGCTAGTGAACACACTAGTACAGAATTCTAAAAATGCATGCTATAACTATTTATTTAAATTAGTAATTTACTTTATCATTACATTGCTCCTCATTTTCTCATTAAATGCAACTAACAGTAATTTTTTTATAAGGACAATACCTCTGGAGCAATCTGGGCTTAGGTGTCTTGCTCAAGGCCACTGCGGCCTTGTGTCTTATGAAACCATACTACCATGTGATTTTGCTGAAGTAGACAAGCCAATGCATCAGATGACTTCTGCTCCAATAGTATGAAGATGCCTCTTGCTTCCAGTAAACTCTTTGTGCACAACAACCCTAACATAAAGCCTTTCTTAATTCCCATCTTCGCTTTATACACTCAATGAAATGTACTTCAGCGCACTGTGTTACAAAACACAAAACCTTGCTCTGTCTTTCTCAATAGTTTGCCGTGGAGGACGCACAACAGGACACAATGACTCTGTCCCACTCATAGGCAAGTGTACAAATGCACCCAAGACCATTTTGGTATTTCTTATGGCTGCCCTGCAATAGACACGACAACAACAAAAAATCAACCTTCAGCCAAGGCTGTGAAAGCACTTAAAGCACAATAATTGTGCAACATTTCAGCAGCAGATAAACACATTCCAAACCATCATCTAAATGGAACACAATTATTATAAAGGTCATTTTGTGTGATCCTATTAATATTAGGCAGTGTAATGCAAGTACATAACATCTGATCAGCAGCTAGTGTAAAAGATGTTGATAT
Organism: Sinocyclocheilus grahami; assembly: GCF_001515645.1. Taxonomy (NCBI): domain Eukaryota; kingdom Metazoa; phylum Chordata; class Actinopteri; order Cypriniformes; family Cyprinidae; genus Sinocyclocheilus; species Sinocyclocheilus grahami. Next base: position 884,202 of record NW_015505402.1, read on the forward strand.
AATGGTAAAAGCAAAATCTGTTTCTCGATGACCCTGGTTTTTGGAAAGAGGCGTAACAATCAGGCTTTAAAAAGTTTCTCTGTGTGGTGTTGAGCAAAGTTTGGTGCTATAAGCATTTGTAAGACCAAAAGTTGCAAAGTATAGGTCTGTACTGATGAAGACAGCAATCTCAAAACAGCAAATAGCTAGCCAAAAAAAAAATTCTGTTCAATAGTCCAAGGTGAAGATTTTTAACAAGATTTCTTTCAAAGAAATATGCCTTTAGTTATTTTTGTACTTTACAAATCCTGCAGAAATGAGCTATTTTATATTGTTGTATTGCACAGACTTGAAAATTACAATGAATGGATGCAATTGACCCTTCACTGAGTTCTGCCCCCAGTTTCATTACTGTTGCTCGCTTGTAATTTGTGAAAGTGAATAAAACTCTTCCTGACATTTCTACAATGCATTGCATACCCTATATGGCACTTCTGACCTCGATTAATACATACATTTACATTATTAACATGATCTAGTACAGTAGGTGTTCACACTGGTCCTCCATGGAATTACGTTAGAGAAGCTTTTGAAGAACTGGTAACGTTTACATGGTGGGGAGTAGTGAAGGGTCAGTTGTAATTGTTGTGTTTTTAGTGGTACTGTAATTAAATATGACATTGATTGAATCGAAATTGCCAGCCTGACCTAGTTATTCAAAGTCATTCAAGGTTTAGAAGAAATTGAAATTGAGTAATAAATTAATGCAATTCTCATCAGCTGTGAAATGTTTTTAGCAACAAAGCAGGCTAGAGCGTTGTCTTCACCTCTTGACTGCCAGATGTGCGCAAGCATTTTAATTCAATTACATTAAATGCCGTGCAGATGATTGCATCTTAGATTTGTTTTAATTAATTAATTAATGCTGATGCTTGTGATTTAATAAAAGTAATTATAGGCACATAAACTATTTATTTTACTACATCTGTTGCATAAACACATGCTTAATCATCATGGGAGTAAACAGTCCTGAATTAGTCATAAAGGATAACTGGCTTAAAGGGACAGTTCATTCAAAAATAAAAAAATCTGTCATCATTTACTCAGCCTCATGTCATTTAAAACCGTATTTAATGTCACTAATCACATCCTTTTACATTTACGCATTTGGTAGATGCTTTTATCCATAGCGACTTACATTAAATTCAAGGTACACATTTTATCAGTTCTTGCTTTCCCTGGAAATCAAAACCTTGGCATTGTTGGAGTGCTACATTTCTTTAAAAATTAAAAAACTACTTAACAAAACAATTTCTTTAAAGGGTGAAGTGTGCAATTTCGTGCCAATAGTGTCACTAAAGGGAACTGCAAAAATGACAATTCAAACAGCTTCCTCTGAAGCCCCACCCCAATCTCACACTATTGGTTGAGCCAGCGTTGGTGTGCTGGGCTGGTTGGGAAGTTTTGAAAGATTGGTTTTCAGAAGTTGTCTGGAACATTTTAACGTAAAAATCACCTTTTTGAAAATACATGTTTTCAATAAAATAATCTGATTGGAAGTCATTTTTAATAGTCAGTTTCTCATTTTGACTGAAACTTGAGTAATTAGCACTTTCTTTTTCTTAGGTTCTATCTCGAGATGTTTCCCAAGTCCAGGGTTGGGCAAAATTCAAAGGTGAAGAATTGGGTTCCTTTCAATCTATGGTGTGAATTTGAATGGCATTGGCCACAAACACAATGAGTTGGAATTTTAATTGGAATAAACGTTTTTTTGGGGGAGGGAATTCAACAGGTAATTTTCAGGAAAAAGCTTCTTCCACCCTGGTCTACACAAGATTATTAAATATGATGATCCTTTTTTTTGTCTTAAACTGTGTTTATATATCTTTCCATTTCCATTTGTTTTGTTAATTCTACTTCCTTACTTGCCAGTTTAAATGGACATTCTTATATGATTGTTTTAGCTATATATACAGTAAATATACAGTATGTACAGGCATCTGTCCAGACCGACGCATGAACTCTCACCTGCGCTGGATCTCCAGCACAGTTACCCTCCCCGTGAGCTGTGTTTACCTGTTCCAGGACATTAATACAGACACACTGATATCTTCCCACTGTGCCGTGCAGTGAGTCGGAGCAATCAGACATACACCATCATCCTTTTGAAAAATCAAAGCTGGGTTTCCAGCTGAGCCAAGTTTGATATCCAAAGGCAGGCTGCCCAGCGAGGCTATCTCTGCGCTGTTTTGATGAGGTGAAGTCTCACACTGTTACGACAGATGAATATTTATTTTGGATGACACTTTCTAAATTTGCTTCTATCAGTTGATGGGCAAGGTCTCTTTATTCTGCCAGCGACATTCATGCATTTGCACAATTTCCCTGTGATTTCAGGCTCTAAAACTTGAGGATGACCAGCGGACCCCTATGGCCGGAGATCAAAAACAGCCGTATGGTGCATGGCTTTTGTATAGCTCAAGATTTCAGCTAAATAGCTCTCTCTGTGGAGCAATGCAACAGAACAGTGTGCCGTGATGGAGTCGAGTGCATAGCTTGAGGTGTTTGAGAAAACCTGCACAGGCTTAGCTCTGAGGGGTTACTGAGGTGGGCTGACAGCGTTGTGCGAATCCTCAGGGACTCTCTGCCTCTATGATTACAGCTCGCTATACTTTCTCTCTCTCTCTCTCTCTCTCTCTCTCTCTCGGCTGTTTGACTCTTAAAATAGACCTTCCAGGTCTGGCTGGCTGCTATTCCCAGCTGTAACTCGAGAGATTTCTAAAACAGAGTGACCACTTGCTCTTTTGTCCGTAACCTGCAAAGTGCGAGATGTGGATGGTGTCCAAGGTGGAGGACAAAGGTCTAAAATGCCACTTCTTGTCTTCGGAACATTTTTCAACCTTCAATGAAGTCGATTGTCTGTTTTTTAGCAACGTAGAAAGTGTTCCTCGATCAATAGTCCCATCAAACAGTTGTCACCCTAACCACAAAATTATATTTAAATGATTGGTTGATTTAATTATTGTTAAGAAAGTTGTTGAAACCTGTAAACTCAGCTGTAAACATAAACCAAATACCAACACTGTAAAAAACAAATAGTTGAGAAAACGTAAAAACATTAAGACAACTTGATGCAGTAAGACTTTTGAGTTCTCTCAAAAAATAGTTTTTTAGTTCTTCTCAGTAAAGATACTTTGTTTAGCTAATGTAAACTTGTGTGTTCATGCAATGCTGATTGTCTTATTTGCTCATAGAAAAATTATTGTCACAGCGGCTAAAACAACAATTACTGTCGTTGAGGTAATTTATTGTTTTCTGTTTCCTGGACGAAAACAAAGAATGTGTAAAAAGTCGCCACATTACCAATTTTATGCTTAAACCTTAATGGATAACGTAGTCTGCATGTTAACTACATTGTCTCTGTTTGTAAAACATCTTACAAGACTAAGATATCCAGGAAAAGGATATACTGTAAGTGGTTGAATACTCTAGGCCTCAAAACTAGACACAGAAACCTCAAAAACTCACGAAACCTCAATCAACAAATGTTAAAAAGATAAGCTCTTTACATCGCAGTACAACAAATAACTAACAATAATGA
>NW_015505402.1:888568-932088 GCF_001515645.1 Sinocyclocheilus grahami
TGTGTCTATATATATATATATATATATATATAGACACACACACACACACACACACACACACACACACACACACACACACACACACACACGTATATTATGAAGCGGCATACAAGAAGTAGTTATATAAAATCAGAATATATCAATGTAAATAGTGAATATTTAAATAAGTAAATAAGAATATATAGTTGTAAGTCTGAATATATAGAAGTAAATCTGATTATATTTATAAATCAGAATATTATCTATTAAATTAAATATCAAAAGTGACAGTAAAAACTTTTACATTGTTAAAAAATTATTTCAAATAAATACTGTTTTTAAACCTTCTATTCATCAAAAATAAAAACATTAAAATAGACAAGTTATTTTAAATTGTAATAATGTCCGTTTTGATTTGACTGTGTTTTTCTTTTCGATAAAATAAATGCAGACTTGGTGTGCATAAGAGACTTCTTTCAGAATCATTACAAATTTTACCAACCCTAAACTCAATATTAATTGTAAATATAAAGCTAAATAAATATTTGTTATATTCACCAGAAAAAGCAAATGTAAACATGCATAAATAAATAAATAAATAAAACAGAACAAATTCAGGATGGCACAAAAGACAAAGAGGTAAGAACTAGGTCTGTCACGATAACTTTTTGTTGTGCGATATATTGCCCTTTTCTCTGTAAATTAAGGGTGCACACTATTTCTGAAAAACACAATCCCTACTTAGCAGTCAGATGTCTGTCCGTATGCACAAAGGCACAGATCCCTAAACAAGGCCATATCTGCAGATTAAACTTTTTTTGTAGAAGCATTTTTAAATTTGAACTAGCACATGACTACACCACGTTATGTACGAGAAGCTGCAAAAACACAGGCGCAAGTGGAAAGTACAAAAAAAAATGTATTGTGTTTTTTATAGTGTTAGGCGATATATTGCGTCACCAAAACGTATTGAGGTCATGTACATATATTGTGCGATAAGTCGATATATTGATTATTGCGACAGGACTAGTAAGAACATTAGGTTTTAACCCAAAGCCTGGCTTTAGTATCCAGATATAAAATATAAAATGTATTAATATGAACAGGCTTTTGCAGTGAATGGAACTTAGCCACTGAATTGATTTTAAGTGCTGGTGGGAATTGTCCTGTGGATCTTGTCAGCCTGCAAATCTATGGAGATTTTTTTTTTTTTAAATATAGTCAGCTCTGGCTCAGTAGTTCAGAGGAAAATCTCTGAGGATAGAACCAGAGAGCCAGTTCACCGTGTATCACTCAAATGACAGTCAGACGCCATTTAAAACACCTTTAAAGGGAAAATACAAACAACCTTCTCCAATATAGCCAAGCACATCTAGAGTCATTTTATAATAATGTAATTCAATTATTAAAGAATGAATGCTGCGATTACACCCCAGGTCAGAGTGTGTGTGCCAGGATGCATTCAGTGATGAGAGATGGAGTACAAAACATTTTCCATTAGAATGATTAGACTGTAAAATTGCTTTGGGAAACAGAGGTGTAAAAAGAGCAGCAGAGGTCAAGGTCAGATAAACAGTATTAACTGCTGCCAGGGGCCCGACTACATACACACGCACAGCAACAGCTGTTTATGTGAGTGTGAGCAAGGGAGACACATAGGCTACATACCCAGACAGGACTTGTAGCCATCAGCATTACGTTTGTAACATTTGTGTCAAAAAATGTTGTCTAGGTAGGCAACTCTGTCTTGAGACGACTTCTATGTGTAAGGCCCCAAAAAATACTCTACACAAGTATGCTTACAACGCATAAACAATTTCACGTTTTATTAAGTTCTGAAACATGTCTGAATACAGCTGATAATACAATGCATTTATTTAGCATTCTCAGAGCTGCCACAGTGGGTGCTATTGCATGAATTAATGTGAACTAGTTTTATGGCCGTGTTATGTCAAGCCTGATCTCATGATGAAAACGTACCTGTGGGAACTTTTTTGCAAGACGCGAAATACGTAGCATATTCGATGTGACACTAAAAGAGTGTTTTTTCCCCCCCCCAGAACAGATGAATGCACATACAGTGGGGCAAAAAAGTGTTTAGTCAGCCACCAATTGTGCAAGTTCTCCCACTTAAAAAGATGAGAGAGGCCTGTAATTTTCATCATAGGTATACCTCAGCTATGAGAGACAAAATGAGAAAAAAAGTCTAGAAAATCACATTGTAGGATTTTTAAAGAATTAATTGGTAAATTCCTCTGTAAAATAAGTATTTGGTCACCTACAAACAAGCAAGATTTCTGTCTCTCACAGACCTGTAACTTCTTCTTTAAGAGGCTCCTCTGTCCTCCACTGGTTACCTGTATTAATGGCATCTGTTTGAACTCGTTATCAGTATAAAAGACATCTGTCCACAACCTCAAACAGTCACACTCCAAACTCCACCATGGCCAAGACCAAAGAGCTGTCAAAGGACACCAGAAACAAAATTGTAGACCTGCACCAGGCTGGGAAGACTGAATCTGCAATAGGTTAGCAGCTTGGTGTGAAGAAATCAACTGTGGGAGCAATTATTAGAAAATGGAAGACATACAAGATCACTGATAATCTCCCTCGATCTGGGGCTCCATGCAAGATCTCACCCCGTGGGGTCAAAATTATCACAAGAACTGTGAGCAAAAATCCCAGAACCACACGGGGGGACCTAGTGAATGACCTGCAGAGAGCTGGGACCAAAGTAACAAAGGCTACCATCAGTAACACACTGCGCTGCCAGGGACTCAAATCCTGCAGTGCCAGATGTGTCCCCCTGCTTAAGCCAGTACATGTCCAGGCCTGTCTGAAGTTTGCTAGAGAGCATTTGGATGATCCAGAAGAGGATTGGGAGAATGTCATATGGTCAGATGAAACCAAAATAGAACTTTTTGGTAAAAACTCAACTTGTCGTGTTTGGAGGAGAAAGAATGCTGAGTTGCATCCAAAGAACACCATACCTACTGTGAAGCATGGGGGTGGAAACATCATGCTTTGGGGCTGTTTTTCTGCAAAGGGACCAGGACGACTGATCTGTGTAAACGAAAGAATGAATGGGGCCATGTATCGTGAGATTTTGAGTGAAAACCTCCTTCCATCAGCAAGGGCATTGAAGATGAAACGTGGCTGGGTCTTTCAGCATGACAATGATCCCAAACACACCGCCCGGGCAACGAAGGAGTGGCTTCGTAAGAAGCATTTCAAGGTCCTGTAGTGGCCTAGCCAGTCTCCAGATCTCAACCTCATAGAAAATCTTTGGAGGGAGTTGAAAATCCGTGTTGCCCAGTGACAGCCCCCAAACATTACTGCTCTAGAGGAGATCTGGATGGAGGAATGGGCCAAAATACCAGCAACCGTGTGTGAAAACCTTGTGAAGACTTACAGAAAACGTTTGACCTCTGTCATTGCCAACAAAGGGTATATAACAAAGTATTGAGATGAAATTTTGTTATTGACCAAATACTTATTTTCCACCATAATTTGCAAATAAATTCTTTAAAAATCCTACAATGTGATTTTCTGGATTTTTTTTTCTAATTTTGTCTCTCATAGTTGAGGTATACCTATGATGAAAATTACAGGCCTCTCTCATCTTTTTAAGTGGGAGAACTTGCACAATTGGTGGCTGACTAAATACTTTTTTTCCCCACTGTACGTATGCAAGTGATTTCAAAGAGGGATTTACCCTGATATGCTAGTGAACACACTAGTACAGAATTCTAAAAATGCATGCTATAACTATTTATTTAAATTAGTAATTTACTTTATCATTACATTGCTCCTCATTTTCTCATTAAATGCAACTAACAGTAATTTTTTTATAAGGACAATACCTCTGGAGCAATCTGGGCTTAGGTGTCTTGCTCAAGGCCACTGCGGCCTTGTGTCTTATGAAACCATACTACCATGTGATTTTGCTGAAGTAGACAAGCCAATGCATCAGATGACTTCTGCTCCAATAGTATGAAGATGCCTCTTGCTTCCAGTAAACTCTTTGTGCACAACAACCCTAACATAAAGCCTTTCTTAATTCCCATCTTCGCTTTATACACTCAATGAAATGTACTTCAGCGCACTGTGTTACAAAACACAAAACCTTGCTCTGTCTTTCTCAATAGTTTGCCGTGGAGGACGCACAACAGGACACAATGACTCTGTCCCACTCATAGGCAAGTGTACAAATGCACCCAAGACCATTTTGGTATTTCTTATGGCTGCCCTGCAATAGACACGACAACAACAAAAAATCAACCTTCAGCCAAGGCTGTGAAAGCACTTAAAGCACAATAATTGTGCAACATTTCAGCAGCAGATAAACACATTCCAAACCATCATCTCAATGGAACACAATTATTATAAAGGTCATTTTGTGTGATCCTATTAATATTAGGCAGTGTAATGCAAGTACATAACATCTGATCAGCAGCTAGTGTAAAAGATGTTGATATAATGGTAAAAGCAAAATCTGTTTCTCGATGACCCTGGTTTTTGGAAAGAGGCGTAACAATCAGGCTTTAAAAAGTTTCTCTGTGTGGTGTTGAGCAAAGTTTGGTGCTATAAGCATTTGTAAGACCAAAAGTTGCAAAGTATAGGTCTGTACTGATGAAGACAGCAATCTCAAAACAGCAAATAGCTAGCCAAAAAAAAAATTCTGTTCAATAGTCCAAGGTGAAGATTTTTAACAAGATTTCTTTCAAAGAAATATGCCTTTAGTTATTTTTGTACTTTACAAATCCTGCAGAAATGAGCTATTTTATATTGTTGTATTGCACAGACTTGAAAATTACAATGAATGGATGCAATTGACCCTTCACTGAGTTCTGCCCCCAGTTTCATTACTGTTGCTCGCTTGTAATTTGTGAAAGTGAATAAAACTCTTCCTGACATTTCTACAATGCATTGCATACCCTATATGGCACTTCTGACCTCGATTAATACATACATTTACATTATTAACATTATCTAGTACAGTAGGTGTTCACACTGGTCCTCCATGGAATTACGTTAGAGAAGCTTTTGAAGAACTGGTAACGTTTACATGGTGGGGAGTAGTGAAGGGTCAGTTGTAATTGTTGTGTTTTTAGTGGTACTGTAATTAAATATGACATTGATTGAATCGAAATTGCCAGCCTGACCTAGTTATTCAAAGTCATTCAAGGTTTAGAAGAAATTGAAATTGAGTAATAAATTAATGCAATTCTCATCAGCTGTGAAATGTTTTTAGCAACAAAGCAGGCTAGAGCGTTGTCTTCACCTCTTGACTGCCAGATGTGCGCAAGCATTTTAATTCAATTACATTAAATGCCGTGCAGATGATTGCATCTTAGATTTGTTTTAATTAATTAATTAATGCTGATGCTTGTGATTTAATAAAAGTAATTATAGGCACATAAACTATTTATTTTACTACATCTGTTGCATAAACACATGCTTAATCATCATGGGAGTAAACAGTCCTGAATTAGTCATAAAGGATAACTGGCTTAAAGGGACAGTTCATTCAAAAATAAAAAAATCTGTCATCATTTACTCAGCCTCATGTCATTTAAAACCGTATTTAATGTCACTAATCACATCCTTTTACATTTACGCATTTGGTAGATGCTTTTATCCATAGCGACTTACATTAAATTCAAGGTACACATTTTATCAGTTCTTGCTTTCCCTGGAAATCAAAACCTTGGCATTGTTGGAGTGCTACATTTCTTTAAAAATTAAAAAACTACTTAACAAAACAATTTCTTTAAAGGGTGAAGTGTGCAATTTCGTGCCAATAGTGTCACTAAAGGGAACTGCAAAAATGACAATTCAAACAGCTTCCTCTGAAGCCCCACCCCAATCTCACACTATTGGTTGAGCCAGCGTTGGTGTGCTGGGCTGGTTGGGAAGTTTTGAAAGATTGGTTTTCAGAAGTTGTCTGGAACATTTTAACGTAAAAATCACCTTTTTGAAAATACATGTTTTCAATAAAATAATCTGATTGGAAGTCATTTTTAATAGTCAGTTTCTCATTTTGACTGAAACTTGAGTAATTAGCACTTTCTTTTTCTTAGGTTCTATCTCGAGATGTTTCCCAAGTCCAGGGTTGGGCAAAATTCAAAGGTGAAGAATTGGGTTCCTTTCAATCTATGGTGTGAATTTGAATGGCATTGGCCACAAACACAATGAGTTGGAATTTTAATTGGAATAAACGTTTTTTTGGGGGAGGGAATTCAACAGGTAATTTTCAGGAAAAAGCTTCTTCCACCCTGGTCTACACAAGATTATTAAATATGATGATCCTTTTTTTTGTCTTAAACTGTGTTTATATATCTTTCCATTTCCATTTGTTTTGTTAATTCTACTTCCTTACTTGCCAGTTTAAATGGACATTCTTATATGATTGTTTTAGCTATATATACAGTAAATATACAGTATGTACAGGCATCTGTCCAGACCGACGCATGAACTCTCACCTGCGCTGGATCTCCAGCACAGTTACCCTCCCCGTGAGCTGTGTTTACCTGTTCCAGGACATTAATACAGACACACTGATATCTTCCCACTGTGCCGTGCAGTGAGTCGGAGCAATCAGACATACACCATCATCCTTTTGAAAAATCAAAGCTGGGTTTCCAGCTGAGCCAAGTTTGATATCCAAAGGCAGGCTGCCCAGCGAGGCTATCTCTGCGCTGTTTTGATGAGGTGAAGTCTCACACTGTTACGACAGATGAATATTTATTTTGGATGACACTTTCTAAATTTGCTTCTATCAGTTGATGGGCAAGGTCTCTTTATTCTGCCAGCGACATTCATGCATTTGCACAATTTCCCTGTGATTTCAGGCTCTAAAACTTGAGGATGACCAGCGGACCCCTATGGCCGGAGATCAAAAACAGCCGTATGGTGCATGGCTTTTGTATAGCTCAAGATTTCAGCTAAATAGCTCTCTCTGTGGAGCAATGCAACAGAACAGTGTGCCGTGATGGAGTCGAGTGCATAGCTTGAGGTGTTTGAGAAAACCTGCACAGGCTTAGCTCTGAGGGGTTACTGAGGTGGGCTGACAGCGTTGTGCGAATCCTCAGGGACTCTCTGCCTCTATGATTACAGCTCGCTATACTTTCTCTCTCTCTCTCTCTCTCTCTCTCTCTCTCTCGGCTGTTTGACTCTTAAAATAGACCTTCCAGGTCTGGCTGGCTGCTATTCCCAGCTGTAACTCGAGAGATTTCTAAAACAGAGTGACCACTTGCTCTTTTGTCCGTAACCTGCAAAGTGCGAGATGTGGATGGTGTCCAAGGTGGAGGACAAAGGTCTAAAATGCCACTTCTTGTCTTCGGAACATTTTTCAACCTTCAATGAAGTCGATTGTCTGTTTTTTAGCAACGTAGAAAGTGTTCCTCGATCAATAGTCCCATCAAACAGTTGTCACCCTAACCACAAAATTATATTTAAATGATTGGTTGATTTAATTATTGTTAAGAAAGTTGTTGAAACCTGTAAACTCAGCTGTAAACATAAACCAAATACCAACACTGTAAAAAATAAATAGTTGAGAAAACGTAAAAACATTAAGGCAACTTGATGCAGTAAGACTTTTGAGTTCTCTCAAAAAATAGTTTTTTAGTTCTTCTCAGTAAAGATACTTTGTTTAGCTAATGTAAACTTGTGTGTTCATGCAATGCTGATTGTCTTATTTGCTCATAGAAAAATTATTGTCACAGCGGCTAAAACAACAATTACTGTCGTTGAGGTAATTTATTGTTTTCTGTTTCCTGGACGAAAACAAAGAATGTGTAAAAAGTCGCCACATTACCAATTTTATGCTTAAACCTTAATGGATAACGTAGTCTGCATGTTAACTACATTGTCTCTGTTTGTAAAACATCTTACAAGACTAAGATATCCAGGAAAAGGATATACTGTAAGTGGTTGAATACTCTAGGCCTCAAAACTAGACACAGAAACCTCAAAAACTCACGAAACCTCAATCAACAAATGTTAAAAAGATAAGCTCTTTACATCGCAGTACAACAAATAACTAACAATAATGACAAAACAAAATCAAAAATGTTTAAATTAAGTCAGCAAACAGCAAAACAATAACATTAACTGCATCATTTATTCATGCTGCAATGCATGCTGGGAACTCACAAAGCCTTAACATTTCAACAGTTTGAAATTCTTTTTTCAGACAACTGTGTTTGACTAGTTGGGACAACATTTGGGCTAATTTTGTTGGTCCGACAAGGGTTTTTATGTAGTTTCAATAAAATAGCATTTTTTAGTATTTGAGAAGCAAAAGATTTCATAAACTGGAAAATATGCAGTTGCATTTTTTTACAGTGAACATTGAAAGTCAATCCAAGAACATATCCTATTTGATAAATCAGGTTAAGCAACCAGCTCAGTAAAATACTCTTGTTATAGATCTCTGCACTGATTGTTTGACTCATAATTCAGTGTCCCATTCAAATTGAATGTGGATAATTTTCTGTCTGATGTCTCAGACTCTGACTCTGATAAATGCATTGCAGTGTCTCTTGAAAGATGACGCACGGGAGAAAAATGGCAATGCTTGCATTAGCTTTACAGTTGTTCACAAGGAAGTCTACTAACAATCAAGCTCTTTTATGCTCACAAAGGCTGCATTTATGTGATCAATATACTGTAATATTGTGAAATATTACTACAATTTAAAACAACAGTTTTCTGTTTTAATATATTGTAAAATGTAATTGTTTTTCATAGGATACAAAGCTGAATTTTCAGCATCATTACTCCAGTCTTCAGTGTCACATGATCCTTCAGAAATCATTCTAATATGCTGTTGTGCTGCTTAAATGTATTTATTTATTGATTTATTTATTTTTTATTTATTGTGTGTGTGTGTGTGTGCGTGTAAACGGTGCTAATTTTTTTCAGGATTCTTTGATTAATAGAAAGTTAAAAAACAGCATTTGTTTAAAATAGAAATCTTTTGTAACAATCACCTTCATGTACATCTCCGTCTGTGCCACCAGGAATGCATAATGTTTGAATTCTAAGTTCAAGTGGCATTCTGTTGCACTTTTCCAAGTAAGAAGCCAGGAAGTCTGACTTCCGATTTGATGGAACTAACTGGCAAGTGGTAATAATATACTAGTGACATTGAAAAGTCATCAACAGTTTAACCTGCATTCAGACCACTTGTTTTCAGATATCATGAAAAGTGATTTCGTAACGAATAAGCATAAAGTGAAGTGGATAAGAGGGCTGCACTTGAAAGAAGATGAGAGGGCCGAGCTGAGAGATGCTTTTGCCGGGATGCTTGCGGTGTGGCGAATGCTGTGTCTGCGGTTGATGCGTGGGAAGAAAACACTTCACCATCAAACTTCATGCAAAAATGCTCCTGTTAATCCCCCGCAGCGCCAGAGAAGGTAGAACTTCCTGCAGAGAGACACACACACAGTACACATGTGCACACACACACACACACACACTCTGGTAGTTTCATATGGTAGGCTGGCTAATGAAGCCGTGGAATTAATCACTGTGTAAAATGACGGTAAGCGTTTTCAGTCTTCTGCACTGATGGCCACTGTGGGGAGTCATTCATAAAACAGCAGGGGATGCCACTGTGATGTCACTTCCATAGCTGTTGTCTCATATGGCAGAAGAGAACATGTTCATATACTCTGCAGAAATCACTATATGAGCTCTTGATATGATTAGCTGTCCAAGTTGCAATTTAAATATAATATATTACTATGTACTATGATATATTAATATATATTATGCAAATATTAATATAATATATTAATATACAGTATAAAGTTCACAGCTTATATATATATATATATATATATATATATATATATATATATATATATATATGTATTTATTTCTTTGTGTGTGTCTGACTCTGATAAATGCATTGCAGTGTCTCTTGAAAGATGACGCACGGGAGAAAAATGGCAATGCTTGCATTAGCTTTACAGTTGTTCACAAGGAAGTCTACTAACAATCAAGCTCTTTTATGCTCACAAAGGCTGCATTTATGTGATCAATATACTGTAATATTGTGAAATATTACTACAATTTAAAACAACAGTTTTCTGTTTTAATATATTGTAAAATGTAATTGTTTTTCATAGGATACAAAGCTGAATTTTCAGCATCATTACTCCAGTCTTCAGTGTCACATGATCCTTCAGAAATCATTCTAATATGCTGTTGTGCTGCTTAAATGTATTTATTTATTGATTGATTTATTTTTTATTTATTGTGTGTGTGTGTGTGTGCGTGTAAACGGTGCTAATTTTTTTCAGGATTCTTTGATTAATAGAAAGTTAAAAAACAGCATTTGTTTAAAATAGAAATCTTTTGTAACAATCACCTTCATGTACATCTCCGTCTGTGCCACCAGGAATGCATAATGTTTGAATTCTAAGTTCAAGTGGCATTCTGTTGCACTTTTCCAAGTAAGAAGCCAGGAAGTCTGACTTCCGATTTGATGGAACTAACTGGCAAGTGGTAATAATATACTAGTGACATTGAAAAGTCATCAACAGTTTAACCTGCATTCAGACCACTTGTTTTCAGATATCATGAAAAGTGATTTCGTAACGAATAAGCATAAAGTGAAGTGGATAAGAGGGCTGCACTTGAAAGAAGATGAGAGGGCCGAGCTGAGAGATGCTTTTGCCGGGATGCTTGCGGTGTGGCGAATGCTGTGTCTGCGGTTGATGCGTGGGAAGAAAACACTTCACCATCAAACTTCATGCAAAAATGCTCCTGTTAATCCCCCGCAGCGCCAGAGAAGGTAGAACTTCCTGCAGAGAGACACACACACAGTACACATGTGCACACACACACACACACACACTCTGGTAGTTTCATATGGTAGGCTGGCTAATGAAGCCGTGGAATTAATCACTGTGTAAAATGACGGTAAGCGTTTTCAGTCTTCTGCACTGATGGCCACTGTGGGGAGTCATTCATAAAACAGCAGGGGATGCCACTGTGATGTCACTTCCATAGCTGTTGTCTCATATGGCAGAAGAGAACATGTTCATATACTCTGCAGAAATCACTATATGAGCTCTTGATATGATTAGCTGTCCAAGTTGCAATTTAAATATAATATATTACTATGTACTATGATATATTAATATATTAATATCAAATATTAATATAATATATTAATATACAGTATAAAGTTCACAGCTTATATATATATATATATATATATATATATATATATATGTATTTATTTATTTGTGTGTGTGTGTGTGTATATACAGTATATAAACAAAACAAAGACTTGTTGAGTTTTATATCTATCTATCTATCTATCTATGAAGAGTTCATTTGCAAAAACAGATTTTTAAAAAATGTTTAAAAATCATGTTTTTTATCCTGCATTCCAATTAATATCAATTAAACTGCAGTTGGGTTGTTTTGATTAAATAATAATAACAAAAAAAAATACAGCTAACTAACACAATAAAAAACAATAAAAACTTGATTTATGAAAATGAATAAAAACAGAGTTTTCTGTTTTTGCAAATAAACTCTTAACACCAAGACATATTCCTTGTGTGTGAACACACTTGGCAATAAAGCTCTTTCTGATTATGATTGTGATTAATATTTAAATATAATATAATACAAATATAAATACACTGGAAAAACATAAAACAGACTTTTTGATGTGTTTTATATTTACAATTTATGTGAAAACATTTGCTGGAGTAAAATTGAACAAAAAAAATACTGTCTTCCTTCTTCAAAATTTTATGTTTAATTCAATGTGTTACTGGAAATTTACTAGCAATTTCTGATTCAAAATTGTTTCTACACAATTTTTTTTCTACATATATTTGTAACTAACATGCCAAAATAAAACCAGAAATGTTATAAATGCATTTTGTTTACATCTAAATGTCTATTTCTATACATCTATATAGATATCTGTCCTATTTGTCTTCTTTGTCTTCCAAGATGAACCTTCACTTTGCATTGAAGAAGACGCTGAAAATGTGTCACTGTTGCCAACATGCTCTTTGAATGTTAAAGAAACACACGTCTTCTCAGTGAAAGCCGGAGGAGAGATCAGTAACATGCACTGACCCATAGATGAAACCTGTCCTGCTTCCTATTTTCCAGAAGGAGGGTTTCCAGAACCAACAAGGTCTGTAATACCTGGAGAGAACTATCCAATGGTTTCCCCATTAATCTCAATGGCAGTTTGTTGGCCGACGCAAGAATATGACCTGATTTTGATGGGTGAGTCTGTTTCACACTTTTAAGAGCCCTACAAAAAAAATGTTCACACAATAATGTAATGTCTTTGAATAATCAGAACTGAAGTGAATCATCACTGTTATATACATAGTTATAAACAAATATGTTTGTGGATTTTGATATGAGGGGACAAATGGTGATGGACTTATGAATAGAGGCATCGTATTTTAGCTAGAATAAATTTTTTTGAAGGTAAAACGCCTTAATGATGTATTTGATTCTCACAAGCAACCAGCTTTTCACTTCACAAGACATTAATTAATGGACTGGAGTGGTGTGGATTATTGTGATGTTTTTATCAGCTGTTTGGACTCTCATTCTGATGGCACCCATTCACTGCAGAGGATCCATTGGTGAGCAAGTCATGTAATGCTAAATTTCTCCAAATTCTGTTCTGATGAAGAAACAAACTCATCTTCATCTTGGATGGCCTGAGGTGAGTAAATTTTCAGCAAATTACATTTTTTAGGTACACAATTCCTTAAACTGCATTTCACATAATTAGATTAACATTATAAATCCCTAACAATGTATGACAGGACGTCTTTAACAAAAATCTTATTAGATCCTGAAAAAAAATTAATGATGATTTGATGTGAATGCAAAGTACTCCCACATCTAGCATGTTTTTTTTTAAACAGCACTGGCAGGTTTGTATCAGTCTTTAATTTCACAAGCATCACTCCAAACAACTGATCATGCATGCGGCCCATATGCTGAACTGACTGCCTTTGTGTCAAACAGCTGAATAGGCATTGAGAATGTGAATAACATCGTGCAGCATTACAAAAAAAGCCATGTTGTTGATATTGAATCTTTTGTTACAATGCTAGACGATGCAAAGCCTTATATTCTGAAAAAACTCTAGAATCCGTGCCGGACTGACAGTTGTAGAGGTTGGATGCAAGCATGACAAATGTGTTTAGGGCTTACGGGACAGTACACAGCAACACGGACATCTCTGTTTGCTGATTCCTAAATTTGAATTACAAATTTGGGGTATGTCAGAAGTACAGTTCCACTACATCTTCCAAATATGGTGGCGGCACTAACATGCTAATAAGTAACGGCACGGAGCTGTTGGAAGTTGGAAAGTAACATGAATACTGATAAAGACGCTGATTGATAATGAAGTAGGCCTACTTGCGGCATAAATATTCAGCACTTGCAGATCACTATGGATTAGCGCACTTCTTTCAACGCTGCGACTTCAAGGCATTGTGGGAATTACGACTTTCAGTTTGGTGGCACTTAACATCAAGTGAGTCAGTGATGTGAGCCAAAAACTTTATGTGATAAGTCATAACAGAACGTCAGTGGAATAATATGAATAGAGGTACATGCATGCATATCTATAAACATCTGAAATCGCTCAATAGATGATTAAAAAGGTGTTTGTGTCTTGATGATATAATTATGTTGTAAGGAAAGGAGCATTGTGTCATAAAGAGCACTTTGAGCTTAAGTGCACTAAACGTGGAGAACACAAGTACTGTAAGTAGTCAATTATCAGATGCTTTTATCCCAAGTAACCCACAGTATACTTATTGCAGTGACAAGCCCCTGGAACTCCTGCTGTTAAGTGCTCTGCTCAAGGGCACAGTGGTGATCACTCAGACCAGCAGCCTTCTAGTGTACCAGCCCTGAGCTTTACCTATTAAGTCACATGAACCCTACATTTGACCAGATCAGGGTCTCGACAGGGCACGTCTTTGGAGCCCTCTGCTCGCATATTACAGTACACTGTTATAATGTCTACAATCATAATCAGATTGACCATTTTAAAATCTGTTATTACAGTATATACACTACTATTTTAGGGTCAGAAAGATTTTTTTAAATGACATTAATACTTTTATTAAGCAAGGACACATTCAATTGGCCAAAAGTGACAGTAAAGACATTTATAATGATACAAAATATTTCTATTTCAAAAAAATGCTGTATCGTGGTCATCATGTGACCCTGAAGACTGGAGTAATGGCTGCTGAATATTCAGCGTTGCCATCACAGGAATAAATTACATATACTAAAATAAAAAACAGCTATTTTAAATTGTAATAATATTTCACAGTGCACTCAGAAAAACAGTACGAAGCTGTCACTAGGGTGGACATCTTTGTACCTTATTTTTTGGTGTCCCACCAATGGTACCCCAGTGACCGTTTTGTACCTTTTTTCTTTTTTTTCACCTGTATTTTTACTGTATTTTTCATTAAATAAATCAGCCTTTGGTGTGCATAAGAGACTTATTTCAAAAACATTAAAGAATCTTACCAATCCCAAACGTTTTAACTGTCATATATACAAGTGTTACTTCAACTAAGGGCACTTTTATATCTCAGGGCATGCAGATACAGATTTTGTACTTTTTTCTTTGTTATATGAAGGTCACATTAAAATTGCATTGAAAGGACGTCACCTTTTCAAAAATGTGTGTGATGTGTGGGGAAAAAAGTCAAGGTACTATGAACAGAATATTTTGGGGCGTTGTCTCCTATCAGTATCTTTGTTAAATTATGCAGAAACTTTGGAGATATTATTTAATTTTGTGTATTTACATAAAATTCTAGCAAATAAATTAGCCTTAACAAGACAGGTGTGGCTGCATTCACGTATGGATGTCCACTTTTCACAATCCAGTAAATTCCTAATGAATAAAATCCTCAGGCTTCATTTTCCCCACTGATTATCCGGTTTCACTTAGTGTCACATTATGGAAATAAAATGGGTTTATGCTAATGGTAAAAATTGTTGCAGATGTTGTACAACATTTGTAAGCATGCAAAAACTTGAGTACCATGCACGAAAAAAAATTCAATCTCAAAATTAATTTCTTGTCATTTCTTTTCAAAACGCCTGATTCAGTACTTTGCATGTGACCTTAAGTTATTTTCATTATTATATGATTCTTTTTAAGCCATGTGTGACTTTCAACTGAACAGTCAATCCATGTTCGTTCTTGGCAGATCAGAGGAGAGGCTAATTAGGCAGATGGTCTGGGCTGCAGGCACTTTCAGGATCTTAGTCACATACTTATTCTCTGTACTTGTAGACCTATGCATACAGCATTATTAATGATGATTAATGCATGAGTTCACACCTACTATCCGTGGCTTCATGGCATGCACAAATTCAGACTGGTGCTGAGAGGATGAAAGCGGTTCATGAACGTGCCGCACTCACACATTCGGTCGTGCATGTACTGTGTCTTCTTTGCCTTGCTTTTGAAATGTAAAATGTGCTGATGCACGATAACACATCACACCATGTATCGCTAACATCTCCATCGTTACTGATTCCTACACTCTATGTCTATGAATAACTCCATTTCTCCAGGGACAGTAACACAATCAGCCCCTAATGCTATTTCATTAGCTGTCCCCTCATGTGGGCACAAGCGCACATACACTGATATATATATATTTTTTTAAAGTCATTTATATTCTAGTGGGCTCCTAAAAATGAATTGTATGCATGTGTTTTTGCATGTATGTATTTCTGTATTTATTCATTCATTTGTGTTTTTATTGTATCACTTTATAGCAGAAAATTTACATTTATGATGCAGCTTCTCTGTGGAAATCAGGAGATCTGTTGCTGTCATTTAGAAGTGAGTTTGTAAAGTTAATTGAAGTAAAGAAGCAAAAGCAATTGGTGCATATTAACCTTTTTTCCCCCTTTCTTTTATTTTCGGTTTTATGTATAGTGTCAGTTGTATGGTTTCAGCAGTATGAAATATGGATTGACGGAAGCTCTGAGACACACAAAAACCAACAATCAATAAACACATTTTTATTAAATCATTTTTATATAAATCAGAAAAATCTACACTTATGATGCAGTTTCAAGGGGTCTCTGCGCAAATCAAAAGATCTGTTGCTGTCGTTTAGAAATGAGGCTGTAAAGTTCATTAAAGTAAAGAAACAAAAGTTATTGGTGCGTATTTACCATTCTTTTCCTTTTATTTCCTGTTTTGTCTTTATGGTCTATTGTGTGGTTTCAACAGTATATAGTGGAGTAGAAATATGGATTGGCAGCAGCAGCCCTGAGACACACTAAATGCCATAATAAATAAAGTAATATATGTTGACATTTGCTTTCATACTGAAAGAAACATACTTATACACATTTCTGTACCTTTTCTTGTTTTTATGTTATATTTATAAATCAGAAAAATCTACACTTATGATGCAGTTTCAAGGGGTCTCTGCGCAAATCAAAAGATCTGTTGCTGTCGTTTAGAAATGAGGCTGTAAAGTTCATTAAAGTAAAGAAACAAAAGTTATTGGTGCGTATTTACCATTCTTTTCCTTTTATTTCCTGTTTTGTCTTTATGGTCTATTGTGTGGTTTCAACAGTATATAGTGGAGTAGAAATATGGATTGGCAGCAGCAGCCCTGAGACACACTAAATGCCATAATAAATAAAGTAATATATGTTGACATTTGCTTTCATACTGAAAGAAACATACTTATATTGTGTTTGCAACAATTACATAGGCAGTTATCAAAGGAAGGAAAACATCAAGTACAAAGGGAAGAACTTGATGTAAATAAAATGAACATCAACACAATTGCAATAGTGTTCATAAAGTTCTTAAAGGCACACACAGTTTTTCTTCCAGTGGTCATAGGCTTTTTAACTGACACCAGTTGATGCATGAAGTTGCATGCTGCAATTTACCATTAAAGCTATGTATTTGTTTTGTTCCTGTTGTCTTTTGTCTTTTGTCTTTTGTTTTAACTGGGTCATCTGGGGGTCATGTGATTTCAGTGTCTGCAGCCATGTCCATGTGGAATAAAACCACTTTTTCTAGAAGAGTGATATGTCTGGAGTCTTCATCGCATGTGAGTGATCATGATTTGAATTATATTTCTCAAAAGTACTATTCATTTTTTTCAATGTGTGGGAAATGAATGCACCTTTCAACCACAAGGTGCCAATAAAAATTATTGTAGTTTAAAAAATAAAATGGGAGTTATCCTTCATGTAGTTAGTAATGGTCAAACGGGGTTTTTATTTTATTTTAATTGATTTTCTTGACAAGCTAGATGACTTATTGTGGAAAACATTGTGCTATTATGGTGCCAATTTACCTGCAAGACAGATGATGGGAATGATAAGTGATTGAATTGTCCTGATGAGTCAATAAGACGTCTGACTCTGAGCATATGTTTTACCTTCTATCTAATTGAGCGCTGTCTAACTGAATTATTGTATTGAGCTGTTGTGTCCTTGAAACATAAGTCTACATTATAGGCAGAGTTTGTAGATTTTATTTTTTTCGGTTAAAGGACATATTACTCATACTTTAGGGTCAGGGATTTGAACAAACCCTGTTTGCGACCCATTTGCTTCCCTAATGTGACATACTGCATTTCTAAGTAAAAAGGCTATTTGATGAAAAAAAATAAAAGGATTTTATCCATCAGAAATTCATTAGACCACGAGAAGCGTGTGTTCCAGAACCGAATGTGAGTTTGCATTCGAAAAACACAATAATCCACAAGTAATCCACACGACTCCAGTGCATCAGTTAACATCTTGTGAAGCAAAAAGCTGCATCATTAAGGCATTTTAACTTCAAAAGTCCATAATCCATAATAAGGCTTCCTCCAGTGAAAAAAATCTGTCCCCTGTTGTCCTCTCAAATCAAAATCTACAGACATATTTGTTTACAACTGTTCTGGCCTGTTTTGCATGTAAACCGCATGCTTGATTTGTGCATATTTCTCTCCTGATTCATGCGAGCCAGCTTTTTCACTGGAGAAAACAATATTATGGATAGAGGACTTATATTTTAGCAGGAAACATCAGTTTGAAGTTAAACATGCCTTATTGATGAATTTGTTTATTGTAAACATGCAGATTTGTGCTTCAGAAGAAGCAATGTGGATCACTTGTGTATTACTGTGATGTTTTTATCAGCTGTTAGGACTCTCATTCTGACGGCACCCATTCACTGCAGAGGACCCATTGTTGAGCAAGTGATGGAATGCTACATTTCTCTAAATCCTTCCGATGAAGAAACAAACTTGTCTACATCTTGCATGGCCTGAGAATGAGTACATTTCCAGCAAATTTTCATTTTTGGGGTCAACTATTCCTTTTAAGGACGAGTTCACCGTTCAAAACATTTCATTGTATTACAACGGTAACGCTTACTGTAATTTTAAAATGTATCATTGTCAAGATTTTGAAAGCCTGCAAACTATACATTTGTCACTTCTGCTTCTGTAACTGATAGTAGAAACTGTATGTTGTTCTTTAATGGAATGAACAGTAAATAAAAATTTTGTTTGAGGTCTGTTAAATATTATTCAGGCCTTGGTCTTTTTTTTTTTTTTTTTTTTAAAAAAGGTGCTCAATTACTCTTTCCTCATCTTCACCCGACCTGGAGGCGCACACAACAATAACCTTGTCATGAGCTAGCTGTTTAAATGTCTCATATATATCTCTTTAACATCCCCCTCCTCCCACGTCAGCACAGAGCTCGGACCGCGAGATCGGATGGACATACAGGAAGTTTTAGTGTGTGAACGCGGCTGTGAATGTCACTTTGGCTTATTGAGTTTGTGAGGTTGTCAGTAACCAACATATTTGCGAAGAGAGTTGTTTACTTCCATTTGTAGTTTGTATTATGCTGGATAATTAATAAGGCATCTTAACAACAGTTGAGCAGAGCAAACCATCAGATGGATTCTTGACTCACTGATGATATCATCACCTATTTCATGCAATTTTTCAAAACATTTCACCGCTCAGCATGGATATGATGTTACTTCTGCACTCAGTATGTGTAATTATATTGTTCTTAGGACTGTTTTAGATGGTGCAGATATTAGGTTGTGGTAAGGTGTTTCTTTCACATCTGTAATATGTAAAGAGACAAAAGATTTGGAGATTATTTCACCCAAATTTATACAGTTAAAGTATTGAGATGAGTTCAAAAATGAGAAAGTAAAACCGGTCAGGAGAGATTTATATGATCTAAAAAGTCTTCAGGGAGCTTATCATTGACTGCCGACTGGTATTGGGGGGGTGATATAGAGAGGAACAGTCTGATCAGATGCATATTTGTATGAAAGGTTAGTGCTTAAAATTGGAAAAGATTGATAGGAAATTGTTCATTTTTAAAGTGTGCAAGCAGCCAGGCATGAATTTGGTACACTATACAATTTAATTTGATTCAACAAGGGTGCATTAAACTGATCGAAATTCACAGTAAAGACATTTATGTTACAAAACAAAATTAAATACTGATGATAATGAGAATTGTCTCTTGAGCTGCAAATCTTTATTAGAGTGATGGAAAGTAAAACCGGTCAGGAGAGATTTATATGATCTAAAAAGTCTTCAGGGAGCTTATCATTGACTGCCGACTGGTATTGGGGGGTGATATAGAGAGGAACAGTCTGATCAGATGCATATTTGTATGAAAGGTTAGTGCTTAAAATTGGAAAAGATTGATAGGAAATTGTTCATTTTTAAAGTGTGCAAGCAGCCAAGCATGAATTTGGTACACTATACAATTTAATTTGATTCAACAAGGGTGCATTAAACTGATCGAAATTCACAGTAAAGACCTTTATGTTACAAAACAAAATTAAATACTGATGATAATGAGAATTGTCTCTTGAGCTGCAAATCTTTATTAGAGTGATTTCTGAAAGATCATGTGACACTGAAGACTGGAGTAATGGTGCTGAAAATTCAGCTTTGCATTACAGGAATAAATTACATTTTAAAATATATTCAGATGCAAAACAGCTATTTTAAACTGTAATAATGTTTCGCAATATTACAGTTTTTTTCTGTATTTTTGATCAAATAAATGTAGCCTTGCTGAACATGTAAGGCTTCTTTATTTCCCAATTCATGTTCTTGTTGGGCATGATTCATTGCTGCACATTATTCTCCACCCCTTCAAGCATCTGTCGAGAACTTTTCACCATCCAGTGAGTTCCTGATGGATAAATTCAAGCTTTTTTTCAAGAGTAAACTATAACAGAACATGTATTTTATGGGTAGCTGGTGAACAGGTGTTTTTTGTATCATTGCTGTTACTACATTGTGCATCGTAGCTTGGCCATTTATGTACATGGATACAACATAGTTTATGATAACACACGTGGAGGATTGATACTCATCTCCATTTTAGCTGGGGGTTTTTTCAATCCCTTGAAGATGATATGAATTTCTCTCAGTGGTTCTCTCTCTGTCTGCCCCAGAAATCGTGCATCAAAACGCAGATCCATCCATGAGAGTGCAACGGCTGCAAGCTTCATGTGTAAAATATTAAGACCCCTTAACTAAATCTAATCCACATCTCCCTCTGCCTACATATCACTTTGTGTATTTGTGTGTGGGTCTTTCTTCCTCCATCAGCATAGTTCATCTCCCAAAAGACATTCTGTCAACAAGACCACCAATACGTAGACAGTTTACTCCACTTCTCAGTCTTTTCTTTATAATCTTTTCCTGCTACTTTGCTATCAGCCAAATAGCAGTATTTGAAATTAAGATGAGAGAGAGTTCAGAGTCATTTGACCCAGTTCCCAGCCGGCATATGACCGACCTTCAACGTTGAAATATTATAATAAGGTCAGTTCTTGTTTCAACGTTAAAACAACGTTGATACAACGTTTAATACTGAACAGTTCATCAGTTCTGTCACGCATTGGCGCAAAAAAATGTCATTTTATAAGAATGTATTAATATGTGTGCCAGGATACTAAAACATGCTCTGCCAATAAGTCCGGGCAGCCCTTTGCAGGAGCTAATCACAGAGGAAATGCTACGCTGCGGTCATCATTGATTAAACCTCTAAGAAATCAGCATGATTGCACATCACCAATTAAAGACATTTGAGGGGAAAGACTCTGGTCTTTTCTGTCTCTCTCTTGCTCTCTGAGCATGACTCAGCGGTTGTTGTTGTGTCTGGTTTCAACCTGTTCTCCCTGTGCTAACATGCTAAGCTACTGTGCTCATTACAGTTGATTCAGATGTGTCTTGGCAGCACAGTAGTGGGTCAGCAGGCATTGGCACAAGCGAGGATAGATGGTAATTAAAACGCACTTGGCGTGGCCCGCTATCTGTCCGCTCCGCACATGTAGAGCAAGAGAAACCTGCGGTGTGAACGCGTGTACCATTTGGAGTTTTGATTAAGGACGTGGAGACACTGGCAAGTGTATATTTTGCAAGGCTCAAATATTTGGAACCAGGCTTAAATAATGAATGAAACAAGGAAATAAAAATGGTTTTACATTATCTGAGGAAAAGATGGTTGCTGCTACAATGATTAAAAAGTTTAGTGTCTGTAAGACGTCTCTTATGCTCACCAAGTCTGTAAAAACTGTAATATTGTGAAATATAATTACAGTTTAAAATAGCTGTTTTGTATTTGAATAAATTTTAAAATGTAATTTATTCCTGTGACGGAAAGCTGAATTTTCAGCATCATTACTCCAGCCTTCAGTGTCCTTCAGAAATCATTCTAATATGCTGATTTGCTGCTTAAGGTACAGTTCATATTATTATCAATTCAACATTAAAAGGCTTTTAGTGTGTTTCTTGCAGTTGCTGGGGTGTTCAGGTGGTTGCCAGGGTAGGGCTATGCAGTTGCTTAGATGGTTTGAATGTTTTTTGCTGTATTGCTTAAATGTTTTGGGGTTCGTTTTCCAAAAGAAACTATTGTCGCAAGTTCCATTGTTACTGTCACGAATTCGGTTCATGGACTTCCGTTTATTCACCACCAGATGTCACACTTTCCATTACATTGACTCTCGCACTACACAAACTGTTGCATAGCACCCCGGACTACATTTCCCATCATTCTTTGCACAATTTGCACACTGCCCTGATTGCGCTCATTGCACACAGCTGTTTCTAATTACCTCATTCACTATATAACACCCACTCTAACCACCTTTCTCTGCTGAGTATTGTTTAGCCTGTACCCCTTTCCGAGTCGCCGTGGTTTCCTTGTTTTGCCTTGCCTGTTTCTGCGGTATCTGATCTTTGCCTGTTTTCCTGGTTTTTTCCCTCTCGTCTTGCCCCTGTGATTCTGTCTGCCAATCGGTGACCTACGCTAGCCCTAGGACTATTCTTGTGTTTTGCCTGCCATATACCTGTTGGCCATTGTTTGACCCTGCCTGTTTATCACGTCTCTCTAATAAAAGCTTGCAGATGGATCCACACGTCTCACGTCTCGTCAGCCCTGTTACAGTTACCAATAGAGTTGAATGGAACTTGCGAGTAGCAACCATAGAGAGCTAACGATGCTTTTGGGAAATGATTCCCTGGTCTTTTCTAGGGTGTTCTCGATGGTTGCTTACAAGTCAAAAAACCACAACAAAAAAAGTCACCCAAGTCTCTGATATTGTGACTCAAGTTTTCTTCAGTCCCCAATAAAGAAAGAATTCACACTGATAATTCATTAGCTCTGCATTACCGCTGTCTCTACTGTTTACGTTATCTTTTCTTGTAAACAACAGCAGGAATGGATTATCAGATTCAATCTCTTTGCGAGTCAGATATGAGGAAACTGAAAATTCAATTAGATCATCCCTAACCAAACAGATGAGCGCTGTGTTTAATTTCTGTAACACGTCGGACGTCCACCAGCTGTCACTGAGTCAGTCTAAAATTAAACATTGACAGGTTATCTGAGATAACAAGCCTGTTTGACAGATGCATGGAATTTGACCAAACATCCAAATCTGTGACAAAAATCCAAATTTATTCGGAGAGATGAAATGATAATGTGTACTGCTCTGGACTTGAGGTTTCTGTTTGTTTATCTAATTATTGCATTCTACTTTTGTTAATTAATTTGTTTTCTTTCTGTGTTACATTTTGTAACACTACGGATTATGCATATTAACTTCAAGAAGATAAGGGGTCAGAAAAAGACTATATACACTCTTAAAAATGAAAGGTTCTTTATTGGCATCGATGGTTCCATGTACAACCTTGAACATCTGTGGAACCTTTCAAATGTAGAAAAGGTTCTTTATAGTCGGAAAAGGTTCTATAGATTTTTTTAAATGTTCTTAAAAATTCATGGTTCATTTAAGAACTGTTCACTGAAAGCTTCTTTGGGGAACCAAAAATGGTTCTTCTATGGCATCACTGCAAAACACCCTTTTGGAGCCTTTTTTTTAAGAGTGTAACCTGGACAGCTGAGATAAACGCAGTCTAATGCTGCACAGGACTGTGCGAAGTTGAAATTTTCAAGTCTCTTCTTGGAAAAGTGCAACCGCATTGGTTAAATTGAATTTCCAGCTTGTGCAGCAATTCACAGACCAGAGATTTGTAGGTATGTGAGTTCAGATTGTGCCTATGTTTGCAGAAACAGGTGTGCAAATTATCCTCTGTTACTTTCAGAATCTGAAATCGAATTAAAAAAATTTTTTTTAGCATATTACAATGATTTCTGAAGGATCATGTGACACTGCAGACTGGAGTATTGATTCTGAAAATTCAGCTTTGCATCACAGGAATAAATTAAATTTTAGAATTTATTACAATAGAAAACTGTTATATTAAAATGCAATAATATTTTTAAAAAATATTGCTGTTTTTACTGTATTTTTTATCAAATAAATGCAGCCTTGGTGACTTCTTTCAAAAACTAATGTAATGTTGGATAATTTAATCAATGGCCAAATGACCCCTCAGAAATGTAAGTCTTGCTCAACATTTCTCCATTGAATGTTTCTCTCAGAAATGTCACAAAAAATGCAATTAATATTGACTTTAAAACCCAATTAACAAAGAGTCCAATTAATTTTAGAACCAATACCTAGCCTTCAAATTTGCTCCAAATAATTTCAGGCAGGTTTGTATCACAGAGACAATCTAGATTCATGTGGTGGCAGTTTGCAGTGGAATGGTGCATCTCTTCACATTAGCTTACAGAACTAGCAGTGTCCTGGTCAAGGGCTCTCCCAAGGACAGCTGTTAGTTGAGAGCCAGTTGAAGAAAGGATGCTGTGATTGAAAATTGTACCTCAGATTGCTGCACACTTGGGCATGTGGAGAGTGAAAGACTCTCGAATGGCCCTGTTGAGCTCACCCCTCGTGTGTATGTACGAGGAATTAGGAGATGGGAGATCAGTAGCTTTTAATTTTGGAGGGAACATTAGAGGAGACGTATCTCCACCCCAAAATAAATAACCTATAGGAGATTTAAAATGGGTAGCCAACCAACACCCATTTTGTCAATAATTGTGCAGTAACGCAGGGATACATATTAGCAACATGCCTTGCTGCGTGAACTGACTATTTTAATAGTAGCACCACGCTCATTTTCAGCTTTATTTATGTTAGAAAAGTCTGGTTTGTTTTGCATGTGGATATGAAACTTTTTAGTATATTCGAATTTGTACTTTTGCTAAAACTAGGGAATTGTATAAAATATGCTATATACAGTCCTGGTCAAGTCAAGTAACCTTTATTTATATAGCACTTTTAACAATACAGATTGTGTCAAAGCAGCTGTACAGCATTAATTAGGAAAATAGTGTCAACAATGCAACATGACAATAGTAAACACTCAATTTTCAGTTAAAGGCACTTCATCATTGAATTCAGTGATGTCATCATCCAGCTCAGTTCAGTTTAAATAATATCTTTGCAATCAAGTCGACGATATCGCTGGAAATTAAGTGTCCCCAACTAAGCAAGCCAGAGGCGACAGTGGCAAGGAACCAAAACTCCATCGGGGACAGAATGGAGAAAAAACCTTGGGGAAAACCAGGCTCAGTCGGGGGGCCAGTTCTCCTCTGGCCAGACAAAACCAGCAGTTCAGTTCCAGGCTGCAGCAAAGTCAGATTGTGCAGAGGACTCATCTGGTTCCTGTGGTCTTGTCCCGGTAGCCGTCCAGGAGACAAGGTGGAGAAACTGGGGATCTGTCTCTGGGGCTCATCTAGTTGTTCTTGTCTCCGCTGACATTCAGGGCTGGTCAGATGAGATTTTCTCAGTGATTTAAAAAAAAAATAAAAGATCAAAAGTATAAAACATGCAGATTTTGTTTTTCCTATTTACCAAGAATGCTTATAATTCTGATCAGGATGTCCCTTTTGATCTTTTATTTTTTTTAAATCACTGAGAAAATCTCATTATGAAATAAATGTTTTTCTCTAATATACATTAGCCACAATTATTGGCCCCTTTTTTTATTAAATTAAAAAAAAATTATTCAAATTTATTTTTGAAGCAATGATCAGTGGAGAATCTTTGGCCACTCAAACTCTCTTTCTCTCCATACAATAAGACAGTATAGACACATGTCCTATTCCAGGCAGATTCGTTACATCTCCACTATTGGAAATTGCCCTGATGGTGGGAATGAGAGATTTCAATGCTTCGGGTGTTTTCTTAGAGCCACTTTATGTTTTGTGAAGCTGAACCATCTTTTGCTGCTCGTCAGAACTGTATTCTTTGGTTTTACTCATTGTGATGAATGATTTAATCCTGTGAAACAAGAAGTCATGGCTGGACAATTTAATTTTCCTAGTCAACCTGGTGTGCTAAAAAATGTAAATATGAATATCCCTCAGAGATACAGTATTTTACTCTTAAGACTGCTAATAATTGTGATTAGAGAACATTTCTTTCATAATGTGATTTTCTCCCACTTTCAATTGTTTATGTCTATAAGAAGGTTAGATGTTTGTGAATTAAATGAAAGATCAAAAGGAAAAACAATGCAGGTTAATTTTCACAGCCATCTTTACTTGTATCATTTTTAACAAGGGTGCCAATAATTCTGACCAAGATTGCCTGTTTGTAATAAAATGAAATATTTCAGGTAATTCTTGTTTTCTGCAACGATAACATTGTATTTTGGATTATTTGAATTCAAATTAAAATTAACTTTGGTTAATTTGATTAATTGGCATAAACATTTCGATGCAAATTGAATGCTCTATGTAGTAAAAGTCACTCATTTTCATGCAGATGTGTTTTGTTGACATTCGCATCACAAATATTTAATATTTTCTCATTGTTTATCATACCACTTTTGTAAGATAGACGCAATTTTCTCTCAAATGCACCGGCAGTCCATCTCAGCACTTAAGCTTTTGTTTGGCCACCCTCATTGTTGAAAGGAAACGTCGAGAGCTTTCACCTTAGTTTTCTGAACACCTGAATGGATGGATGGAAGGCAGATGAATGGAAGTTGGTGAGCGTTTAGTTGCGATAGACATCTAGTCTACGGTAAAGTGTGCAGAAGTCTGAAGTCATAAGAATGTATAGCCTGAATGCACTGTAAGTCACTTTGGATAAAAGCGTCTGCTAAATGCATAAATTATTACATTATTATTATTATTATTATTATTAAGTCTTATGAATTATCGCTGCAGTCTCTTGTGCCTATATTGGAACATTTTTCTTTTTATTCTGTTTCTGAGACACACATTTAATTTGCTTGTGCTGGAATATTGCATCACTGAGACAAGCATATTTAGTAGTTGAATTCATTACTTTATAGCATTCATGTCTGTTGTCATGTAGTCTGACTGTACAGCATGACATTATGTATTAAACGGCAAAGAAACAAAGTTCCTGATGTGCTCATTTGATTAGAAGACAGAGTGGTGTCGTCGGCCTGATTTAGCATTGTAAATAACAGGAAAATCATCCTTTTTCTATATTTGTGCTTATATAATGGGAATAGGAGGGAGCTTTCAGAGAGTTTTTAAAAGTTTGCTCTTTTACCCATTGATTATTTTTGGGATTGTATAACTTCAGTATGCTAGAAGTGCATAAAGATCAACGTTTTATTCATACATCTTGGCTGTACAATAAAATGCACTCATTCACAGAATAGGAAAGACAGACTTCAATAGAGTTTTTGTTTATGTAAACACAGCAAGAAAATCAATTATGGAAAATACATATTTTAATGAACTTTAAACCAAAAAAAGAGAATTTTGTTCTGTATGAAGTCTTTTGAGTCTACAAAATTGCTTTGACAATGTCCATCTTTTACTTCTTTTATTATTTAAACGGTTAGGATTGTTGTTTGCCAAGTGCATCACAGAAAGTACCTCATCCAGATGTATAAGAGTGTGGTTTAAGAGTAAAAATGAATGGCAACCCCACTTTAAAATACAAAAGTGTCATTGTCACCTCAAGGAGCCAATTCTGCCTGATCCAAAAAAAATATTTATAAAGTATATTGTAACCCAGTGTAGTCAGGTTTTTATTTGATATTTTAAATAATTTATTTGACTTTAAAACAGTTCATTTATATGTTACAACATGGAATTCAATTTCTAGGTTATTCAGGTTTTAGTTTTACTGCCTTTTCTTTTGAGAAGGGTCTGGCTGCAGCCTTGCGCTTGTACTCTCAGACTTGCATTCTCAGACACTTGCACTTCCAAGTGCAAGAAAAAGGCAAGACCCGCAAATCCGTGGCTACAGAACAGTAGAATATGAACGCAATGCACAAAGTCTCTCGTTAAGCGTTTTCCTCCTGTAGAAAAACATAAACACTTAATATGGCTTAATGTATTAAGATACATTAAGTGCAATTAAAAGATCATATTCAATATATAGTTATTATTTAATGTACTACAAGGCAAGCAGATGGCTATGAACACCAATGCGCAAACTTTCACTTGTCCTCCCATACAGCAAAACGCTTAATGTGGCATAATAACGGATGATAAAGACAGTTCAGTAGCCTATATGTCTTGTTGTTGACTCAAAGTATATACAGAACAGCAAATATGAACGTGCATTATGAAATGCATTAAGTGATTTTAAAAGGATCAACTCCGTACAGGTAAGCAGACGAGCCCAGAACGCAATGCATCCATAGAAAATCATTATAAATAAAACACATAATGTAGCTTAATGGACAAAGACAATGATATAAAAGAGCTGTAGACAGTTTATTCTATATGGAAAATGCTTAACGCGAAACTTTGCGTGTTGTGTTTATTCTGGGCTCACCTGCTTGCCTGTATATTAGTTATGTAGGCTATATTTTAATAATGAAGAGCATTGAGTTTGGTCTTTATCATTTTAATCCATTATGCCACATTATGCCATGTTTTGCGGTGTGGGAGGAAAATACTATATACATATTCATTATATTAATACACTGTATATTGAATTTGGATAGCATCTTAATACATTAAGCCATGTTAAGTGTTTATGTTTTTCCAGGAGGAAAACGCTTAACGAGAGACTTTGACAAAATAAAAAAATTAAGACTGCAAGTGACGTCGCTAGTGGAAGCGCAAATGTCTGAGAGTGCAAGCCTGAGAATGCAAGTCTGAGAGTGCAAACGCAAGTCTGCAGCCAGACCCTTTTGTTTCTTTTAGGTGATTTTTGTATTTTTTTTGCTCTGGTCTATTGACCTGCTTTTCTAAGTGCATATATAGAGGTCAGTATGGGATATTTTTCAAGAATTGCATCAAAACCAACTCTTCTGTGTTTTTCAGCACAGCAGCTTGTGCTCATATGTCTTATGATGGAAAATCCCTGGCATTTAAAGACATTTGAATACTGGGGTTTCATGAGACTTGCAATCGCTGTGGGAAATTTCTCCTGAAGGTGTGAATTGGGAAGGAAATGCCAGGTTGAAGATGTTACAGTGTACAGATGTTACTGTGTGTTGTGAGTAGCTGACAAATTGGCTCAACATTAGCTCTTTTGAACTACCAGTCATGTCTAAGAGCTATACAGTACTGTCCTCAAATGCGTGACTCTTCTTAAATGCCAGGGACTCCCCGCTATCAGATAACTGGACAAGCTATTCAAAGGAGGGGCAGGTGCTTCTCAGCAAATGCCAAACGAAGTCTACAAGAGTCAATTCTGTCACGTTTGTTTTTGTTGTTGTTTTTGTCTTTTTCAAGCTTGAGTCTTGGGATGAACTTCCTTGGATGGGACACAGGACCCCTATCAGTTCATTCAATTTTGCGTCTAATTTTAAATTTTCTTTAAAAAAAAATAAACAAATAATTTTAATTAAATGCAAACACAATTATACAAATTCTAATAATAATTGGAATTAATTATATATTAAAATTATTATTAATTATATTTAATTTATATAAATAGAAGTTATAATATAATTATAATAAACACACACACCATGTATATATTCACCTTTGAAATGCCCTTAAAACAATTATTAAATAATTTAAATAAAAATACAGTTATTAAAAATATAACAATTAGGTGATATTAAATTAAAAAAACTATAATTATAAAATAAACACAAATTATAATACACACACGCGGCGCATACATATATATATATATATATATATGTGTGTGTGTGTGTGTGTGTGTGTGTGTGTGTATTCAATTCAGAGGCACCAGAAACCAGAAGAAAAAGAGCAATTCAAAACATGATATAATTCAACCTCTTTTTCTCAGGCAGAGAGAGAATTTATTTGTGTGCTGAGTGAGTAGCATCACTTGTTTGTGCTTGAAGAAATTTAGTGTGTTACATTTGCCCTCTTCCAATAGTCCTCATTTTCATTCTCCCCTGCCATTTCTATATCTATGATGTGTGAACGTGAACCAAGAACGCTTGTGTTCCTGTGTGCAGCGGGACATATCGACTGGCAAAAATCTGAGCAAACAAACATCAAAGCATGAATCAGTTCCACAGTTTTTAGTTTTTTGAACCTTTCTCTAAAAGGTTTTCGATATGCAGAGAACAGATAGCTCAGATATGCAGTGCATCGTTTGATACCATAACACTGTTAAATTTCAGCCTGTACCCTTGGACCTCAAACTCCCATTCAGGTATTAGAAATATTTGCTGTAGTAGGAAGGAACACACACTAAATCATGTAGATGGGTGTTGTGAGCTATAACGTGCATTATATTTTAAGGTTATAAACTCTGACTCCATGCGTCATTGAGATAGATCTGTATGCAGCACTGACCTGAGGAAGATATCAATACATTATTGAGTGGCTCAGTAACCTAAAGTTCAACCCAGCCACTGTTCTGTGAAAAACATCACAAGAATGCAAACAACATTGTATATTTTCATACTGTTTGGGCTGTTTATTGCGCCTATAAGGTGTTTGTATAAGGGCTTCAGTTCAGAAGAAAAGCTAAAAGACATGGACTAAAAAGCCACAATATTTTACAGTACCTCAAATACTTTAGGTACTGTAAAATATTTCACACATTAGTGTTTATTCATAATCTCATTATAAATCCATCAATGTATTCCAATGTATTAAGCTAAATCCA
Source organism: Sinocyclocheilus grahami (assembly GCF_001515645.1). Lineage (NCBI taxonomy): Eukaryota > Metazoa > Chordata > Actinopteri > Cypriniformes > Cyprinidae > Sinocyclocheilus > Sinocyclocheilus grahami. The sequence continues at coordinate 919,081 of NW_015505402.1, forward strand.
AGTAATTAAGATAAATCACAGAGATTTTCATAAATAAGTTCAGCAAGGTCATCAATGTTTTGTTTTTTTTTTGGACCCCTTAGGAAAAAGTCACAGAGATCCGGATGAGCAGCTTCTGTCAGACTGATGTTATTGTGCTAGTGGTATGCAAATGCACACAAATGCTTTGCATTTTAATGTTTACAATTCACAACAATGCCTCATCATGTATCATGCAACACTAAACATTTTCAAAGCCGTAAATAAAGCAAAAATTTTGTAAAAAAAAAAAAACCCTGTAAACTTTTCTACTTCAAATTTTCACATTATGTGTTGCTTGCCTTTTTATATAATTGTTTGTGAGATTTACTAGCAATTTGAGTGAAAATTATTTCACATTTTTTTCAGTGTACTAAAGATTTTTAACGAATAGTTCACCCAAAAAGGACAATTCTGTTATGATTTAGTCTTCGGTCTAAAAATTAACTTAAACAATTTTCACTCAGAAATTGCTAGTAAATTTCACAAAGCGAAGCAATATTCTGAATTAAACATGAAATATTGAAGTCAAAGGAAATGTATTTTCTTTTGAAATGTCTCCAGTGAACTTTAAAAAAAATGTATATATATATTTTTTAATATTATAAGTTTTTATTTTTCAGTGTATTTTTTCCATTCAAAAAGTCACCATTTACATAATTTGTGTCCAAAGTGAGTAAATAACGACAGAATTGACTTTTTTAATTTTGAAAAAATGTCCATTGTCTTAATTTATTCCATTTGTTCTTTCTTGTTCTTATAGCACAAAAGAACCTGCAGAGCAAGTCTGGACATATGGTATTTTCTCGATTGTCTTCGCCTCCATCACACTATCTGCCTCGTGTTTGACAATGTGTTAACACATGATCTCCGGGTGCTGTGGCATCATCTGACCTTTCATTTTTCTACATGCCCAGGACTGTCCTCATTTAAAAGGATCCTTTAGTGTTGACTTTAGGTGTTCAGTGCAGCGCCCAAGAATAATTGAGACTCCCGATTCGTCAATATGTTTACAGTCAATGAGGGGTTGTATTAGTTAACGGCTGGCCATCGCTCTACATAATTACCTCTGGATTGACGAGTTAAAACGACCAAATTAGCATTGGATATTTCCACCTGATTTTTTTAAGCAAGAACAATGTAAGAGAAAGCATCGCTGTCATCCTGCTGACAGTCCAGACCTCTTTCAGCCGGTAATATTCAGCAGAGTGAGTAATATGCCTATTTATTTCGCTGCAAAAATGTCAAACACCCTCCCAAACATTGTATATTTATGCTTCTGGCCTTCAGACTGAGTTACAGGGCTACAACCACCTCAGGTTTTTGTGGTATCTACTGTAAGTTGTTGCTTTTTGAAAGCATCAGAATTGCCTTTGTGACTAATGACTGTCTGGAAGAAAGACGTTGGACACGTGTTAGATGAAATTCCAAGGCAAAATTCTTTCTTTGTCTTCTTTCTGTAATGGTCTCTTTTACAGACGAGCATAAAATCGAGGCTCTTTTTGATATTGTTGTGGTGTTTTCTCAGAGGACCTGTGTGGCATTTAGCTTCTGTTTCTTTTGTATCATATTTGAAATGAGCAAATCACAGTGCGACAAATCCACATAACCAGTCTTTTGTCTACACCAGTCAGTTTTAATAGGATCTCTTCTTCGGGGCTTTTTTCCCCATTAACAGGATTCAACTAATCTTGAGAGCACTATGGAGAGAGTTAAACTCTCAAGGGATGGTGTGAAGCTGTGAATTTGGAGGAGTTTCAACTGGAGCAGATGTGCGAGGACTAGGCCTAATGTGCGATATTGATGCTTGGATTTTTTTTCTCTCTCCGCTGCTCTTCTGTTTTGGGGTAGGTTGTTTCCTAAATCCTCATTCAGTTGTTTTCTCACTTACTGGCTTTCTGTTTATTTTTCTACTCCGTCGCAGTTGACGTTTTCCTCCCACACTTGCTCAAAGTGTCACCTGTGCCTCTCACCTCCCATGTTATCATTAATAGTGGCATATCTATATTTGTTCGCCCTGATAAATTTTTACTTGCCTCTGAGGAATTGAATTAAAATCTCGGGCTTTCAATTAAATTTTATCTTGTAGCTCTGGGCTCAAGGCTAAGCTGTTGCTTGCACACAGTATGATGTCTCCATCACAACGTAAACAAAAAAATAGATGTGAAATGGGCGCATAAGCCCCGCGGAGATACGGTAAATACCCGAGAAAAACATCTCGGTAATCCTTGCCCTAAGTGTTGCTGTCTGGCATTGTCTCATATCTTTGAGAGAGGCATGGCTGCTTGTGTGTGTGTGTGTGTGTGTGTGTGTATGTGTGTGTGTGTGTGTGTGTGTGTGTGTGTGTGTGTGTGTGTGTGTGTGCGCGTGCATTTTTGTGACAAATGAGAACATAAATTTGTGTAATGACAAGGGTATGACATAGGTATTACAAGGAGAAGGTGACTTTTCAGGACATTACCCCATGCCCCCACTTTTCAAAACGCTTATAAATCACACAGAATGGAGTGTATTGAAAATCTGAAATAGCACAAAGTTTCCTCTGAGGGGTAGGTTTAGGGGTAGGGTTGGTGTAGGGCGATAGAATATACGGTCTGTACAATATAAAAACCATTACGCCTATGGAGAGTCCCCACTTTTCACAAAAACAAACCTGTGTGTGTGTGCGCAGAGACACTGTGTGTGGTGTGATGTGAACTTTTGATATACATTTTTTTTCCTAAGAAACTATATGAATACAGTTTGTAATCTCTTAAAGGAATAGTTCACCCAGAAATTTAAATTCTGTCATTATTTACTCACCCTAATGTACGCAATTTACATTCAGTGGATACTCTCCAAAGTGGCGCTAGGGTGACACGGAGGAGACGAATTGATGAATAAAGTCGTTTTTTTTCTTTTCTTTTTTGCGCACAAAGTATTCTCGTAGCTTTGTTAAATTACGGTTGAACCCCTGATGTCACATGGATTATTTTACCGATGTCCTTGCTATGTTTCTGGGCCTTGATCGTGTAAGGACCTTTGCTGTCTATGGGAGGGTCAGAGAGCTCTCAGATTCCATCAAAATGATCTTAATTTGTGTTCTGAAGATGAACGGAGGTCTTACGGGTTTGGAACATGAGAGTGATTAATTAATGACAAAATTTTCATTTTTGGGTGAACTATCCCTTTAAGATATTCAATGTGCACACAAATAGTCCAACTATTTTTTTTTATCCTTCTAGAAATCAGAAATTTTGTAATCTGACAGCAACGAAATGGAATTACCCACAAAGTTGCATATAATACAATAGCCCCTCTTAATGTTTGCAATAACTGCCATTCACAATATTTAAAAAAAATTAATGGCATTGATGGTCCATGAAGAACCTTTAACATCCATGGAACCTTTTCATTAGTTCACTAAACGGTTCTTTAGAGTACAAAAAAGTGGTTCTTTTATGGCATTTCTGCATGCAAAACCCCTCTTTTGGAACCTTTATTTGAAAGACTACATGTTTTCTGCAATATTCAGTATGCATACTGTGTACACTACTCAATTTTCTTTTCTGCAGAAATAATAGTGTATCACAATGCTGTTGTAGACATTGTGTATTATTTCACATAGTATTAAAAATCCCAGCAAACACAGGATGTTGCTGGAACATTGTGACAACATGCTGAAATGCTCGACAGTATTGTCTGAAGGTTGTCACAGTGCTGTCAAAATGTTTTTACTACGGTTCTGAACCATAAATTAAAATTCTACTAAGGTCACATGGACAACCACTGCACAACATGTACACATCACGGCCCTGAAGCGAAGCTCAGATGTCAGACTTTTCTGACATTACAGATATAGGATATAATGTGTTTGTTGGGTTTGAGCGCTATAGGAATATTTGACAGACTGTTGAATTAATAACCTGGCCAATTGCATGACAGATAGTTATTTGATTTAAACTCTACAGCACAGTGTAAAAATAAAACACGGTAACGACAACACTACATTAAAAATAAGTTGGTGTAGAAACACTTATCACTCAGAAATTGCTAGTTAATTGCCTCACAGTTTTATGTTCTGTAATGCCTATGGTTGTAGCCTATGTCATTTCTGTTATGTTGCAATAAACAGAATAAAACAGCTTTTTCTAGAAGACTGAACTATTCATCTCATTTAATTTTAATGCTATTTATCAAACATACTCTTCCTTACTTAGGTGCAAACTTTTTTAATTAGCAAATTACTGAGTTTAATTACAAAATTACCGAGTGCACCTTTAAGTATAGAGAGATCGTGTCTCCCCCTGCGCGGGCGCAATGGTTTGCTCCACACCAGCGCTGTTTATACTGTTGACCGCTGCTTTCCTCAGTCACTGCGCCGCTAACAGCTCCTCCTCACACTCTCTCTCTTGTTGCTCTTTCCACATTTTTGCTCTCTGACATTTTCACCGGTGAGTACTTTCTTCTCATTTTCTCTTGTCTTCATCTTTACCTCTTTTCTACGCCCTCTTTTGATTTGGGATGTGCTTGCGTTTTGTTCTTCTTCTGAGTTCAGCTGACACTCATCTAAAGCCGGTTTTTAATGTTTTACCTTCTTGGAGAGGGGGAACGTCAGGTTATGGTTCAGCTCTTGAGTATATTAGTTTCTTTATTTTGTACAATATCCTATAAAGGAGCAAGTGCTGGACACGATTTTGTTTTGCTTTTAAATATTTTTTTCTTTCGTTCTTTGTGTTTATCGGTTGGACATTTACATGTAGTTCCTGATGAATTACGTCAATGAGAAAATACTTTTTTTGTTGTTTCAAAGTTGTGGAGTGATTTTTTTTATATATCGATCAAAATGATATGTTTTTGTGTGTGAGGACTGATGTGATGTTTGCGTGTTTTGGAGCGCGTGTGAACGCAGCGCAGCGCGCGACTCTCCACTGCAGATCCTGCGAACATTTAAACTCGTCTGGACTGTTGAATAACATCCTAGATCTGCTATTCCACCGCAGTTATCCATGTTATGCCACTGAGACACAGAGAATGTGGACATGCCGCGCAGATACCTTGACTTGGTTTAGTTCACTGGGGTCTGTTTTCCAGGGTCATTCATTCCACGAAATGTGTGCCTTTTGCCTCCGTTTGGAAAAGGTGACACTAAAAACAAAGAATGTTTTTAGTGTTACTAAATTACATTTATTACATCTTGAGGCAAATTGTTAATATATGCTGATATATTTTGCAGTTGCTGAATGCTTTTATAAAAGTGACAGATTTTAAGTTTCTTTAAACTGATATTGCTACAGATATTTGTTATATATATATATATGTATATATATATATATATATGTATGTGTGTGTGTGTTAAATTTATGCATTTAGCAGAGATATATATATATATATATATATCTGCTAAATGCATAAATTTAATTTAACATATATATATATATATGTGAGTGTGTGTGTGTGTGTGTGTGTGTGTGTGTGTGTGTGTGTGTGTATCTTAAATTTATGCATTTAGCAGATATATATATCTGCTAAATGCATAAATTTAAGTTAACATATATATATATATATATATATATGTATATATGTGAGTGTGTGTGTATGTTAAATTTATGCATTTAGCAGATATATATATCTGCTAAATGCATAAATTTATGTTAACATATATATAAGAATTGGTTGGAGAAACGGGTCTGGAGACAGACAGAGTAATTCTCATAGAGAAAATAAAATATAGTAGTAATAACAAAAGTTGGTGTCGGATTTTCATTGTTAAAGACATTGTTTACATATATTAGCACTAGGGACACCAAAGGCACCCTATTTGTGGAATGGCCCTCCAAGCATGTTGTGAAATTGAATTCTGTGATTTTTCTGGCTGCGTCTCAAAACCTAGAGAGCTGTCTACTTAGGCAGAATTTTAGTGCATCTTCTGTGTCTGCAGCAGTGGATAGCTGACTGGAAACATGCTTTATGATGTCAAAAATGCAGTCAAAGTGGACCACCTTGTTTTAGCTGGTCTGTTATGCTGTCTCGTACAAAGTCTCGTATTCTTGCAAGTCAGCTGTAGCTTTTTAATCGCGTCTAATCACAAGAGCAACAGTTTGATCTGTAGATGACTAATAAGAGGACTAATAAGTGTTTGTGATGTGCAACAACATGATGGTTTGAAAAGAACTTGTTTTTTGGTCATGTTCAGTCTGAAGGAGTATGAACTGAACACACACACAACTTTTCATTAATGAAATGACATGTGATCGAGAACAAACAATGTTGAATATAGAGAAGACATACTTCTGTGTTGCCACTTCATCTGCCGCAAGACTTTGTTTGTAGGTCATGGCAAACAAGTAAAAGATATTCTCCTGTCTCTTTTCCAATCTCATGCTTCTCGTCTCTACATATAGACATATATGCACCCACATGCTTCTTTTGAAAGTCCTCCATGACTCCATATGATCTTCATTGCATGCACTTTCACTTTAAAAGTCCATTATTTCCAGTACGTGGCCAGGTATGGATTTTAGTATTAAGAAAAGCATACGGTTTGACCTTCCAAACACATTGAAACACTTTAAGCCATTTGTTCACACCTTTTCTACAGTAATGCTTTGCATTACTCATGCCCTTCAATTGATGTGCTTCTATTTTTGATTCCCTGTTTACTGTCGCCATTAGATGAATATTTTCATTTTTGGGGTGATTTTTTGTTGTTGTTTATATTGGTTGGTCCATTACGGCCTTTCTCGGCTTGTACTGCCGTTAGCTTATCTAGGGCATTAGTTGCCTACCTCAAGGAAAGCCAACTCAAGTTGACCACTTACAGCTGCTGAATTCAAATAACACACTGCAGCACCAGCACAAAAATTTAGGCTTTTATAAAATAATGGGTCCATGCATTAAAATGAATCTATGCATTAGGAAAATTTTACATAGTTTGTATGTTTGAATGCCAGTAAAATGTTTGCATGCATGTTATGCAAAAAAGGTAGAATACTATTTACATTTGTATTTAAAGCAAAGTGATTAATCCAGGGAGAAAACGATGCAAAAATGCTACCAAATTTTAATGATTTAGTGGTTAGTAATTCATTCCAACCCTTCACACTTGTCAAAAAGTGGTGTTCTATTGCTATGAATTATTTCTCAACTTCTAGAAATGTACTGTTAAGGTCACATGCTGTGTCTTGTGACTTCCCAATGTTCAAGATCCTAACTATAACCCTGCTTTAAGTAGTTAGCACCACTGAAGTGACATTAACATGGCAGTTGGATATATTTGGATTAGCTTGCAGCTTTGTCGTTAAAAGTTCACATATTATTAGTCATTATACCTTTTTCTTCCATCACAAAGCAGTGGCAAAAATTACATTAAGCCAGCTAAATGTCAGGAATATTAAAGTCTCATGGGTATTTTTATGTTTTCAAACTTTTTCACATTCAGGCCATATTCATATTATTTGAAAAATAAAAAATTAAAAAGGCTTGTTATCAGACTAATTCATTTGTTCGGTCAAGTCAAGCATCATGAATTAGAAATTTAGATTACATGTACATGAAAGTTTATTGTGAATGAGTAAATTGGCGGTTGTGCTGTTAACACACTGTAGGTCTCTCTGATGTGTAATGAATTCAGTCAGGTAGTCAGAGGAAATCATAACCTCATTATTTCACCCACATATATCAACACACACACACACACACACACCATAGTGCTCTCATAGTTACTTGTGAATATATACCATAACTGCCAGCACTGTTTCCTATGACACTATAAAAATGCATGTAATTTTAACAGAAAAAGAATGCAAAAATGCTACAGTAAAAACCTGTTAACTAGTTCAGTTACCTTACCTTATACAGAAAAATGCTGAAATATATTAAGACAATTTTGCTTTAAAATATTGTAGTACAAAGTAAGGAATGGAATGGAAAGGAAAGGACATGTGGCCAAGTATGGTCTCCCATACTTGGAATTTGTGCTCTGTGTTTAACCCATCCAAGTGCACACACACAGCAGTGAGTAGTGAACAAACACGCACACACACACACACACACACACACACACCCGGAGCAGTGGGCAGCCAATGCTGCAGCGCCCGGGGAGCAGTTGGGGATTCGGTGCCTTGCTCAGGGGTCTCACCTCAGTCGTGGTATTGAGGGTGGAGAGAGCACTGGATATTCATGCCCTTCAATTGATTCACTCCCCCCACCAACAATTCCTGCAGGACCTGAGACTCAAACCTGTGACCTTGGGGTTACAAGTCCGACTCTATCCATTAGGCCATGACTAAGTATTAAGTGTGAATTTATGGAAATGATATAGTTATATAACATTGTTTTATAATTATAATTAAAGGTAATTATATATATATATATATATATATGTATATATGCATTGTTTTATGTATGCTGTTATGGTAAAATATTTTTATATTTGTAAAATATTTATGTAAAAATTAATTTCCCTACATGAAACATCATATTTGTTTGGATCATAAATTTACACTGAAGTGTTTTAATGTCTGTAACTTAATGTTTGTGTTTTTTTTATCTCTTTTCTTTTTAAAGAATTAGAGTATTTGATCCTAGATTTTTGGCATTTCATCTTCAGTGTTTGATATCGTCTAAAGTTTTTTTTTTCAGTTACTGTATCTGAGTGATGTTTTGGGGAGGATGCGTGGCGTGACTGTCAGTGCTTATTGCAGCAGGGGGCAGTGGCTGAGTGGACGGGATATTGTATGACTGGAATGCTCCTCAAATGGCAGTGGCTGCCGCCACCCAAACAACTAATCCCAGGATAAAGCCCCTGCGACACATTCAGAATTAAACATCAGAACTGTGTTTAGATTGATCGTCCTCCACTCGACTCTCCATTTGGCCGGCCTTGATGTGAAACAGGCTTATGTTTGTCAGCATCTTCATGATTGAAATGATGGAACATCTCAAGTTACTCACAAGTTATGCTGTCAATGGAAGTTTCCGTTAGGCGTGACTGTGAAAGAGGAGGCTTATGATGAGGGTCAAGAGAGACATTGAAATGAAAATATCACTTTTTTTCTCAAATTGAGCTTCCACTGGAAAATTTTAATTGGCTGTGCACTATTGGAGAACAAATTTCATCATGCATTACTCATACTGTACACCCTTAAAATTAAAGCTAAAAATCTAAGGAAACTTTTTTGTGCATTTGCATTTTTGTGAAGTGGAAAGGTTCTTAAATCTTAATGGTTCTTTGTGGAACCATAGATGCCAAAGAACCTTTTTTTTTGTTTGTTTTTAAGAGTCCACAAACCCTGAACCATAGCTATTTCAATTCCCAACCTGCACTGTTTGTGTTACAAACATGAATCATACCTCAAAACCTTGCAGCTTGTTGAGAATTTTTCTAAGCAATAAAGCTTTCACTTGACTGGTGAAAAAAACTTAATCGAAGGGACTTGAGCCATATCTACATACTCTATATCACAGAGACTTACAGTACTGTACTCTTTTCAATTGGGCCAGTAAGAAACCACCCAGAAAACCCTAGAAACAAGCAACGTGATAAAAACACATAAATGGCCTATAACATTGAAGCAGTGAAGTTTGCACAGGGAGGCACCACACTTTTTTTTTTTTTTCAGAAGATGTAAAAATGCGTTACTCTTATGCAGTCATGTTCAGCTGCTGAAATCCTGCATGCTACTATAAGTATTTGCTTTGTTTCGAACCACAGGATCACAAGTGCTGGGACCAAGCAGTATAACCGCATCCGTCTCCTGGTCACAGAAGATATCTGAGAGGTACGTGCAACTTCGGTTCCCAAGCCTGAGTCTCTACAAACATAGATTTAGCTGTGTTTGATCTGAGCGGAGGTGTTAAAGTTCAGCATTTATACTGACAAATGTTAACTGGGCTTTTGTGCAGAACTCTCATTGGGCAGCATGCATGTTCTCTGCAAATACTGAGAGGGGATTTTATATATACATAAGGGCTGGTTCACACTGAATGTGTGGCTTTTTAATTGTATTTGACCGTTGCACTGCTTTCTCATACACAAGCATCATGTTTTTAAGTTAAAAGAAGTGCAACTTAAAAATGCATCTCAAGACCCTACCTTCTTCTGCAATTGGATACTAATATGTGGCGTCCTACGTTTTTAAAAGCAAACACATTCTGTGTGAAAGGCCTCTAATACTGCTAAAACTGGTTTGATGTAACGTTCAGTGATTAGTTGATTTTGTTAACTCTGTGATGCGCTGTTGATTTCAGCAGATCTTCTGTCAATGGTTGTCACCTGAGTTGGTTGTTTTGAAAGCATTAAAGGAATAGTTCACCCAAAAATTCTTTTTTTCCTTAAAAAATTTGCTCACCCTCAGGCCATCCAAGATGTAGATGAGTTTGTTACTTCTTTGGAACAGATTTTAAGATATTTAGCATTACATCACTTGCCTCTGCAGTGAATGGGTGCCGTCAGAATGAGAGTCCAAACAGCTAAAAAAACCATCACAATAATCAATTTACATCTTTTGAAGAGAAAAGCTGTGTTTTTGTACAAAACAAATCTATCACGAAGATGTTTTTACCTTCAAATAGTTGCTTCTGGCTAAAATACATCTCTTCTGATTCAGGAGAGAAATATCCACAGATCAAGCACTGTTTACAAGCGAAAGCAGTCTTAAATAGTTCTAAACAAATATGTTGTGGATTTTGGTGTAAGAGGACAACAGTGAATGAACTTTTTCACTGAGGGAAGTATTATGGATTATGGACGGACGCATATTTTGGCCAGAATGAACAGTTTAAAGTAAAATCAGCTTAATGATGGATTTGTTTCTTACAAACATGCAGCTGTTCACTTCACATGCCATTCATTGATGGACTGGAGTGGTGTGGATTATTGTGATGCTTTTCAGCTGCTTGGACTCTCATTCTAATGGCACCCATTCACTGCAGAGGATCCACAAGTGACGCAATGCTAAATTTCTCCAACTTTAACAAACAAACTAATATGCATCTTGGATGGTCTGAGAGGCAGTACATTTGTAGAAAATTTTAATTTGGTTGTGAACTATTCCTCAAAAATTTAAAGGTGTTAAATAATCAGAAAACCAGACAGTGCAAATCATTCGCAGACCGAAGTTGTTTCTCTTTGGCTAAAAGTGCTCTTTGCAAAGACTATAGGGCGTTCACAGTGACAGGTGTTATTTCTCAGGATTCCTATATCAGTGAGATCTGTCAGATACAGTAATAAGCACATTTTGTATGTGTTATTAAAAACATTTCTTACAGCACCTTTAAAGTTTAATAGCCAATGCATAAGGAAAGGAATATCTCAAATGAGATCTCGAATATCTCAGTTGTTTCACCTAGACTGTGGACAGAGAATAAAAGCAGTGCAAATGGAGAGTGTTGCTAAAGTTTCCTCCTTTGAGACATTTCTCATCTGAAGTCTCCTCTAGAGTTTCAAAAGACATCGTAATAAGTGCTCAGATTACCAAAGTCTGCAATCAGTCATTAGATTTGAACTTTCAAGACCAAACTGTCTGAGCTATGCTAGATATTACTATATATTAGCAGTTGTCCCTTTTATATCTATTTTTTATGATTTCCCCTGAGAAATTTTAAAAGAGGCATCTGAGACAAAGTCGATAATGAAATATAATAGAATTCTTAATCTTCTGTTTTGACCTCAAAGCAATAAAGTTATTTTGGAGAGTTTGGTTTTAATAATACAGCATGCATATACTTTCATAAACCGCGTATATTAAGTCATAAAGTGTCAGACTGAAGTTTTTGTGTATGAGATTTTGTGTTTATAACATCTGTGTAATATCTGTAAATTTGAAGCAAATTAAATTTTGATCTTTTCATTGCCTGTATATAAAATCACTCTTCAATCAGTCACTAAACAGCAAACAATCTTGCAATCTGGGGAATATGATTTGCAAATTTGTTTTGAATGTGGGTGGGCTGAGTATTTTTAGACGAACTGAGCTAAATGTGTTTGGCATGAAAGTCTTGAATGAGCATTAATTAGAGGAAGCAGTGCAACAAGGTCAGCCTCGGTTTGGCGTTTTAGACAAGAATGTCTGGAACGAGGATCTCGATGAAAATGTTCTGAATAGTAAATGTGCTTCAGAGATGCGGCGAGCAGTTCCCAGCAGTGATTCGAGCATCTCTCTCTAATCAGCACTAGCTAAGAAAGGGTGTGTGAATTATAGATACACCTCTCTGAAAATTTCATGAAAATGTTATTCATGCGTTCAGATATGTCAAACACCGACCGCAACATTGGCCAGAGAGCATGGCGAATCCTGCTTACTGAGAAAGAGGGGGGGTTAAAGGAAACCTTGCGCCGTTTCACTGTAAGTTAAATTAGCAGTCTGAATTCAGTCATATCTACGGAAGAAAAGACAAGAAGTTCTTTTGAAGTCAATTTCAGGAGCTATTTCCATCACCTGCCTCACCAGGACTGCAATTAGGCTCATGCTTTGCAAATCAGAGCCAATTATGTGCGTTCAGTAAAAGCATATTTTTTTTAGAGTAAGAACAAAATGAGCTTGCAGTGAATATATCTGATGTGTTTCGTGGAAATTAGTTAGCATTTCCTTGGAACTCAACCCACATGGGGAGCCACCACATGAGGTTAAACTGGGATTTTGGGGGGTGGGCAAAAGCATTATTATGTACGCTACCGTTCACACAGTCAGTAGGGTCTTTTAAGAAATTAATAATTTTTCAGCCAGGATGCATTAAACTGATTGAAAATTTACAGTAGAAGCCATTTATAATGTTACAAAAGATTTTGTAACATCAAAAATAAATGCTGTTCTTTTAAACTTTCTTAGAACGTTCTCAAAGAAATAAATAACAAGTATATTAAACTAGAAAATTGTAATTTCACTGTTTATTTGAAAATGTTTAAATGTTAATGTTTAATATTAATATTCATTTTAATTGTAATATTTCATAATATTACTGTTTTTTTTTTTTTTTTTGCCTGATTTTTTCAAATCAAATTAATGCAGT
>NW_015505402.1:932195-936158 GCF_001515645.1 Sinocyclocheilus grahami
TTTTAGACGAACTGAGCTAAATGTGTTTGGCATGAAAGTCTTGAATGAGCATTAATTAGAGGAAGCAGTGCAACAAGGTCAGCCTCGGTTTGGCGTTTTAGACAAGAATGTCTGGAACGAGGATCTCGATGAAAATGTTCTGAATAGTAAATGTGCATCAGAGATGCGGCGAGCAGTTCCCAGCAGTGATTCGAGCATCTCTCTCTAATCAGCACTAGCTAAGAAAGGGCGTGTGAATTATAGATACACCTCTCTGAAAATTTCATGAAAATGTTATTCATGCGTTCAGATATGTCAAACACCGACCGCGACATTGGCCAGGGAGCATGGCGAATCATGCTTACTGAGAAAGAGAGAGGAGGTTAAAGGAAACTGTGCGCCACTTCACTTTAAGTTAAATTAGCAGTCTGAATTCAGTCATATCTACGGAAGAAAAGACAAGAAGTTCTTTTGAAGTCAATTTCAGGAGCTATTTCCATCACCTGCCTCACCAGGACTGCAATTAGGCTCATGCTTTGCAAATCAGAGCCAATTATGTGCGTTCAGTAAAAGCATATTTTTTTTAGAGTAAGAACAAAATGAGCTTGCAGTGAATATATCTGATGTGTTTCGTGGAAATTAGTTAGCATTTCCTTGGAACTCAACCCACATGGGGAGCCACCACATGAGGTTAAACTGGGATTTTGGGGGGTGGGCAAAAGCATTATTATGTACGCTACCGTTCACACAGTCAGTAGGGTCTTTTAAGAAATTAATAATTTTTCAGCCAGGATGCATTAAACTGATTGAAAATTTACAGTAGGAGCCATTTATAATGTTACAAAAGATTTTGTAACATCAAAAATAAATGCTGTTCTTTTAAACTTTCTTAGAACGTTCTCAAAGAAATAAATAACAAGTATATTAAACTAGAAAATTGTAATAATATTTCACTATTTATTTGAAAATGTTTAATATTAATATTCATTTTAATTGTAATAATATTTCATAATATTACTGTTTTTTTTTTTTTTTGACTGATATTTTCAAATCAAATTAATGCAGTCTTGGTGAGCATAAGAGAATTCTTTCAAAAACAAAATTGACAAAATGTTGAAACCTTTGTTATTATGAGGTATATGGTGTTTACAGTAAAGTAGTGCACTTTTTTGCATTAAAATGAATGGCAAAATGTGCCACTTTAGTACTCTACAAATATTTGTCAGAAAACAAATAGCACTCCCTTAAAGGGTTAGTTCACCCAAAAATGAAAATTAGGCTGTGTTTTACTCACCCTCAAGTCATCCTAGGTGTATATGACTTTCTTCTTACAGACGAATCTAGTCGGAGTTATATTAAAAATTGTCCTTGCTATTCCAAGCTCTATCATTGCCGTCAGCAGGTGTTGCAGTGCTTCAGTCCAAAAGAAGTGAGAAAAATACCATATTCAAAAAGTAATAATCACTTTAATCTAGCTTGCGCCAACAGTTGTACACGGAAGCGGTTCCGGGCTGATGATTTATGAGGTTTCACTTCTTTTGGACTGAAGCACTGCAACACCCGCTGACTGCAATGATAGAGCTTGGAATAGCCAGGACAATTTTTAATATAACTCCGACTGGATTCATCTGAAAGAAGAAAGTCATATACACCTAGGATGCCTCAGGTCTGAGTAAAAAACAGCCTAATTTTCATTTTTGGGTGAACTAACCCTTTAAGAGCAAAATCAAATAAACACCCATATGTAATCAATATGCAAATATTACTCAAGTCTATACGGTATATGTCGGCTTGACTCAGTTTAACCCCGGCCTGCTGCTTATTTACAGAAGGGCTCTTGTTCATTGTACAAAGCTCATGACAGTGGTCAATATTGCTAGATGAAGAGAACATTCATTTGATGGATGAAATTCCAGTGAGCTTTAAGCCAAGTCATCGGATTATTATATATTGCTGTGTGTTTTTCTATCAATAATAAATGTTATTTTCCTGCAGTAGCCCATTTTCTGAAAGGAATATTTTCTATATAAGAAGGCCTGACCTCTGCCATGAGTTATGGGTTAATTTAGGCTTCCTGTGTGTGTGTGTGTGTGTATTGTGATGTATTACACAGAAATTGCACCCCCGCTATCTCTCACTCTTTGCAGCAGCTTGTCTAAAAAAAAAAATAACAGAAAACACACACAAAAAAAATTCTAATGAAATATTAAACATTTAACACCACCTAAGGGGAAATTCCCAAGTGTTAGACTTTATAATAAGGACATATTTTTCACAAATATTTGCTGTATTCTTGTGTAATATTCTGCTTATTTCAGTTCCAAATCACTTTTACTTTAGTTTTACGAACCAAAGTTCTCAAAGCCATCAGAAGTATCTTGTATTCAGCTGTTTTCTGAATAGTTCAAGATGTGTGAAAGTGTTGTGGCTTTTACTGCTTAAAATTCCCTCAACAAAACCTTATTATCAGCCAGCAGCTATTATACAAATCGACAACATGTCTTGCAAATCAAGTGTTTCATCTTTGTGACGGTATTGGTTTTGTTAGCACTAAGAAATGTGGTTTATTGCATTAAGCAAAATATCACAAATGCATGTTCTTATTATATCACACTGTGTTTAAAAAGACAGTCGACGTTATTCGTTTTTTTTACCTTTGCCTACTATAAGTCTACTGCTTCGAAGGATTTTCTACAGAGGAAAGGTTCTAATAATCTCACAGATCTCAGTGTGAGCTCAGATATTTCTGATCGAATGATCTAAACCATGTTATTTTATTCACAACGTTAGAGCTCTGTACTCTTACTGTACTGTACATCAACATTTGACTCGTTTGTTTGTATTTGCATTTCTCCCAAGAATGATCAAAGACAAATTTGATATTTTACTGAAACTGAATGAACTGAAAACTTAATTAGGTTTAAACAGTAAGTCTCTTCTCCTGAGCTATAAAAGAGCAACCTCTGAGCAGCAAAACAAAACACAGCAGAAATGCAGTAACATGCTACAGTAGCTTGTATAACATTTAACAAATGCTAAAAGCTGTTATTTCATTTGGTGTGATAAAATTGTGATGTATTTTGCATGCTTTATCTAGCTTAGTAAATGCATTACTGCCAAGCTGTGGTAGTGCACATCGGTGTCAGGTTGTATAGTTCATGAGTCGTTGCTCGTAACCCCGGGGGTCAAGCTTTTGAATTAATGAAGGAACCCTTTGCTGCTACAATATGACCTCTGACAAGACTTTTCCCACTGCATGCCAAAGACCTTCAGTCTCCTGCTGCTGCTTTTTAGTTCTTAAAATCATACGTCAGACATTATTATATTATATTATGCATTTTTTGACTAGGGAGCTATTTATCGTGACTATATGGCAAAAAAATATAAATAAATGAAGATTTTTAATAATATTTTAAAATATACAAACAAATGGTTGAAATATATATATTTTTTATTATTACTTATATTTTCTCATACTTTTTAGCATTTACAAAATATTGCCCATTTTTAATGTAAGTTTTGAATATACATTGATTGATTTATATTGTCCGAAATATTTGTATTAAATATTTAAAAAATGTATTTTAAGAAGTACATTTTGTAATATATTTTTAATATTCAATTTTGAGAAATATATTTCATGAAGTGGCAAGATTTATATACTTATTTATTTACAAATATATTTTCATATATTTAAATTAAATTTGAGCAGATTTTAATGATTTTTTTTTTTTGCCCTTTGAAGTACATTTTATAATATATTTTTTAACTATGAAGGTTTAACGAAAATATATTTTCATTTTATTTTCATATATTCCCTTAAACTGAACATTTTATATGCTTATATATAAATATATATATATAATTATTATTATTTTTTTCCCCCATATATTTAAAATTGATATAATTTATTGATTTCTTCTTCATGTCTTTTTTTTTTTTTTTTTTTTTTTTTGTATGGGAAAGGGGTTTTAAAGGGGGGGA
>NW_015505402.1:936483-948257 GCF_001515645.1 Sinocyclocheilus grahami
ATTAATATAATTTAATGATTTTTTTTTCATGTCTTTTTTTTTTTTTTTTTTTTGATTAGTATGGGAATGAGTTTTAAACGGGAGTGAAATTGTAATTTTAGTAATGCTCTTGTTTAGTAATTCGTCAGTTTGTGTATAATGATCTATATAGGTTGGAAGGTATAGCAGTTAAAGCACAATGCTTCAATGCTGAGTCTTGGTTTCTCTGTGTTTAACTGACTTTTTGCTGGCACAGCCCAAGTCATATCCCATCATGCCTTTCTCCTTATCATTGTGTCATCTTGTCTGAACCAATTTGGCAAAGAATGGAGCATTACAAGCTTTTATTGAATTATTTCCTTGAATCATTTACAAGAGGAACCGTTCCATCACAGAGTTCTGATTTTTCGCCTGCTTGATTTTGCCAACAAACAACACGCACGAATTTCAAGAGAGACTCCTGAAAGCCTCACATCCAGAAGAGCTGCTTATGTGGACATGCATCAGTGTTCAATCCTCGTCTTTGGCACACAGATTCATTTCAGGCAATTCACCAGATGAGACACGTATTGAGCTTTAAAATCTCTTCTCTTCAGGAACATGAACCCGGCAACTTCACATCTCAGACTTCGCTGTGTTCTGTCTAGTTGTTAACCAGAAGACTTACAGGGTCATTCCTCTTCTCCAGTTCCTTTTGAAGTCTGTAACTCATAAATATTTAATATGCTTATGTTGAAATTTAAGTTTTTCATTAAAATGGTATATCAAACTTTTAGGAATATGATCTGGTCAAGCTCAGACACTTATAAGTTATAATTAATAAAGTTTAACTGACTTAGCTTGTCTAGAGCATATTTTGAATATGTTTCATATTAATGTATTCTTTGAATATTAGATACATCATCAAAAATGCATTAACATTGTGTAATACAAAAATATGCTCGAGTCAATCTCAGTCAGTTAAACTTTAATTATGGCTTGATTATTTACACAATGTAGCAAGAAAAAGGTCATGAAGGAACTGACAACAAAAGAGACAGATTTTTGTTTAAAACATTTTGACTGGAGAAAGATCAACTGAAGTGCCTATTTTGAATATTTAAAAGCAGTGAAATTATTTTCTTTAAGAACCTATTTAAAAATGACCTTATTTATATGATTTCCATCTCTAAAAATGTGAATTTAAGATTTAATCCATTACATTTAGACATAGATGATGAGGACATAATAAATGAACAGCATAATAGGAACAACCCATCTGTGGTTTGACTGACTGGGGTGGTTCACATTTGGTTTCTTGGGTAAAATGTGTGCAATTATGAACAGATAGTATAAAATGTGTAATTTTGAGTAAATTGACCATCTGCAGTCCAAATGTAAATTGATTTAGGAATAGTACATTACATCAGTGCAGAAAAAATGTATTCCCCTCTGTCCTCAGGTATAGCGTGTAATCCTGAAGGAGAATTAATGAGTGTGTGGTGCTGTCCTGTTATCAGTGGCTGTATCTGATAGGAAAATCACCACTTAATGGGAAGATAATGTGTCAATTAATTCTCCCTTAATGACAGCGAAAAAAAGGGGAAAAGAAAAGAAGATAATTGTGTTACTTTGGGCTCAGCTCCTTTATCCTTGTCAAAGACATCCAAGTCATGTATTTCTGCTGCTGTCTTATTGAGTGCTGTTACTCAGATAGACTTGATTTATTTTCTTCTTCGTGCCTTGCTTAATATAAGCTTCAATTAATACCAGAAGCATGTCTTAGTTGCTGCTTAACCATTTAAAGCATTGTATCCTTGTTTTATATGGAGGTCCCTAAATAGAAGCATTGAACATGTTAAATTTTGTTTGCTGAGGACCTTTTTTCCATGACTAATGCTGCATTCACGCCATATCGTAATTACCGTAATTTTGAGATGACAACACATGACGTTCTGCTCGGAGCTGTTCACGTCCTCTGACTCGGATTTATGCTTTTCTATGGCAACGCTATCAATGCCTAAACAGAGCCTGCGGTGGTCAGGTGGTACAGCGGTCACGAAAAAAAAAAATTTATATACAGTGGGTACGGAAAGTATTCAGACCCCCTTAAATTTTTCACTCTTTGTTATATTGCAGCCATTCACTTGTCCCTTTTAGAGTTGCACTATTCATTTCTTTAAAAAAAAACATTTAAAAAAAAACACTTGCTTTCTAATCTTTTTGTATTCTATCTGTTTTCTTTTAATTTATTATACAATTAACAAAAGCAAAAAAGACCTCTAACACTAGCTTGCTCTATTCTTTTTCTATTCTGTTTTCTGTTTATTTATTATATTATTTTTTAAAAAACTTGCTACGTGTACTGCGTTAAGCTAACTGAGACTTGTTATAGCACTTGTATATCGTTGCTCTTTTGTTGATTTTGATTGCTTTTATTGTCCTCATTTGTAAGTCGCTTTGGATAAAAGCATCTGCTAAATGACTAAATGTAAATGTAAATATATATATATATATATATATATATACTGTATATATAGACCTCTTGAGAGTTACCGTCTGGGGTTGCCAATAGTTTAAACCCCCCTAAGTAGTTTAAAAAGACACTGTTTTTCTGCACAGTGTTTTACTTAATCTTCACATCCTGGCACCATTGTTATTTTAACTGAAGCTTATATTAAGCAATGCATGAAGAAAAAAATAGCGCTGATGAGCTGAAAACATTGACAAACAAGTAAATTGTAATTTAGCAATCTTCATTAAGATTTTCCGGTCAAATTAAAATGTAATACAATCAATCTGTGTCTGCCATCAAACCTTAATAATAAATCCAATCCAAACTGTAATAAATCTTAACATGGGTCTTGACTATATTGTTTGTGATTGTCATTGCTGAACAGTCTTTTTTGTTCCCGTTTAATAGAATGTATTTTAGAATTAATATTAGGAATTTCACCGTTTTAGCTTTTGATAAAAGCTTTTGAGCTTTACCAGTTTTCATAATGTAGAGGGTGTGTTAATTTATGATAATTTAACCCTTAAATCAGAAAACCGCACAAGTTGACATTCTCTTTATTTGTGCTTTATCTGTGCATTGAAATGTCTCAAATAACAACAATCATAATCATGATTATATTTTGAGAATAATTGTGATTATCAGTTTAACCATTATGACTAAGTTTTCATTGAATAAAACTAGACTGAAATTGTCAGTAAAGTTTGGAAGAGTTTAGCGATAACACTTAAAGGGGTCATATGATGCTGCTAAAAAGAACATTATTTTGTGTATTTGGTGTAATGAAATGTGTTTATGCGGTTTAAGTTTAAAAACACATTATTTTCCACATACTGTACATTATTGTTTCTCCTCTATACCCCGCCTTTTTGAAACTCGTCGATTTTTACAAAGCTCATCAGTCTGAAAAAGCGAGGTGTGTTGTGATTGGCCAGCTATCCAGTGCGTTGTGATTGGCCGAATACCTCAAGCGTGAGACGGAAATGTAACGCCCCTCACCTAGGGCTGGACGATATGGCCAAAATTGATATCACGATATATTTCTTAGTTTCGGTCGATACGATATAATTCCGATATCGATATGAACACTATTTATCTGAAATAGAATATATATCGAAAATGTGTTTAAAAATCATATCACCGGTATTGAAATTTTTTTTATCGCGATACATATTGATATTGAATTATTGTCCAGCCCTACCCTCACCATACTGTTGATGCCGTGTCCCGGCCGGAGCGACGAGACAAAAACATTAAAACCCATTACAAACGAGGCATTTGTTGCATCCAGTGGGGACATAATTACTGATTATAATGACTTATACTGTCTTTTTACGCGTTGCGTTGCATTGCATCGCGCCGCGTAAACATAAAACCCTGTCTGCATTTGTGATCTGAGAAATGACAAACAACAAGTGCTACTCTACTGCCCAAAACTCGCGTTTGAATCATCAGTGGCAAATCCTTTAAATTAAAACATACTTACGTGAGTCAGAACTGCCGGCATTTTAGTCTAACGTTACTCTCCCAGGATCAGTAAACAGTCCTCCATAAAATGTGCTGCACACATCTGGATATTTGGGTTGAACTGTTCTGGAACGGTGTTGTAAATACAACTTAACCACTGATTTGTAGTCGTGTCCTCTTTTGGAAGACCAAACAAAGTAGTTTCGCTTTCACAGCGACCAGCACAGATCAGCTCTAGGCATGACGAAGCAGATATCGTCCTCTTTTGGAAGACCAAACAAAGTAGTTTCGCTTTCACAACGAAGCACACGGCGTTTTCAGGACATGGCGGAAAGCGGCAACAATACTACAGTGAGAATAAAAGTTACGCCGCCTTTCTTTGCGTGAAAATTTGGGCGGCATTATGCAAATCTTCCCACATAGTGACGTAGATATGTGGGGGCGTGTTAGAACAAGCCGTTTTAGGTAGGTGTGGCTGACTCTTAACTGTTATAAAGAATATCTCTTTGGATTTGAGACTTTAGTCTTTGCAACTTTACAGATCTTCTTTATGCACCAAGAGCTTGTAACACTCCAAAGAGAAAGGAAAAATTGAAATCGCATCATATGACCCCTTTAAAAACAAATGTAATTGTTGATTGTTCCTTGTTACGTGATGGTTCTCCTTTTAAATTTCCCATAAGGTTTTGACCATGACAACTGACCATGGTCAATATTTCTTGAGCTTCATGGACACCGAAACGGTCTCTTGGGGTAATTAATTTTTTTATTTTCCTCCTTGAATAGATGATTGGTTGCTTGACCTTAGAGGTCTCCGTTCTGAGTGGTTCTTTGAAAAGTGTCCTTGCAAATGAGGCTCACGATTAGTACAACAGCCTTCCACGACATCAAAATGCACAATGAATGAGAGAGCTGAAATTGAATTTGATTCTATTTTTATTGAAAAAATGGTTTCAAAATTCAATATCCTCTTCCATAAAATGATTGAAGGTAAAGCTTCAGAACTAGTCAAAGGGAATTTCTTGTTAGATGTTACTATGATTATTGAAGCCAAAGACTTCGATTCTGTCTGCCTTTTGAATTTGCACAAGCTTAGAGATGGAAAGATGGGATGTTAATCAAATTTTTCTACATTCCTTGCTTGAGTTAATTACCATCGGTTGCAAATAGTGATCCTTCACCTTATGAAATCACTTCAGCATCTTTGAAAGCGCGCTGTAGTCTTTTGATTTCCACCGCTGTCATTTGAATACATTTTTGAGTGTGACTTGCAAGATAGAAATTTCTGCATAAAATTGTAACATCTCAGTGGAGCATATTTTCAGTTTGGCTTTTAACGTGATAAATCTGAGCGTAATCCAGCTAGCACATCTTGTACCCTACAGCATTTACACTTAGCCTCTTTTAATGAGTGTCTCTAAGGGTTTCCACTAATCCTGGTTAATCTCCTTTAATGGTGTGATGTATCCAATATTTCGGATGCGATTAACCATGATTAATCGTTTGACAGCACTTATTTATTTGTTAAGCCTGTGTTTATTTTATATAGTTTAATTGTGCATTCAATTAAAATTGATAATTAATTGTATTTGTTTAATTTGAATCATCATTGAGAATTATATGAAAATAAGTAATGCATAATAAAATATAAATAATAAATAAAATATCTGAACATTTATACATACACATAATTTATATATACACTATTTTTATTATAATTATATTTAAATATATATGTGATTTAATTGTCATTAAAATGCATTTGGATTAGAATCCAAAAATGCAATATGTTTTTATTATTATTTCATATTTTATATTTCATATTTTATTTGTTTATTGTTTATTTGCTAAGCAAGTGGATCTTTGCTGAAAGAGTGAACTGATCTTTGAAGGAGAGTTTCTCTGTGAGATCATTGAGTGTTTTATAACAGCATGTGCAAATTGACATGTGGATTTATTTTTATTTTATTTTTCTCAGTAGAGAGTTAGTGTGACCTTGACACAGAGTGTGTGAAGAGGAGCTATTGTGCCAGTCTGATGCCTGGAGAATGTTTTTACTTTTATATGATGCCATTGCAGAACCTTTTTAAGCTCTAAAGTACTTTTTTAAAAAACATGAAATGAAGCCTTTTCTGACAATGAAGTTATTTTTTTTCTGCATTGTATATTTTGTATATACATTCATATATACATAAAAATATAAATTTGGGGGATTTTAAAAAATGCATATGTTTTACACTATTTTTATTATAATTATATGTACATATATAAGTGATTTAATTGTCATTAAAAAAATCTAAAAATGCAATATGTATTTATTAATATATATTTATTATTATTATTATTTCATATTTTATGTTTCATATTTTATTTGTGTTTTAAATATGGGGTGAAATGTAACTTCCATTTAACGAATGACAAAAATGGTTCTTGCTAAGCAAGTGGATCTTTGCTGAAAGAGTGAACTGATCTTTGAAGGAGAGTTTCTCTGTGAGATCATTGAGTGTTTTATAACAGCATGTGCAAATTGACATGTGGATTTATTTCTATTTTATTTTTCTCAGTAGAGAGTTAGTGTGACCTTGACACAGAGTGTGTGAAGAGGAGCTATTGTGCCAGTCTGATGCCTGGAGAATGTTTTTACTTTTATATGATGCCATTGCAGAACCTTTTTAAGCTCTATAGTACTTTATTTTTATTTTTATTTTTTAAACATGAAATGAAACTTTTTCTGCATTGTATATTTCGTATATACATTCATATATACATATAATTTTTTTTTAAATTCCAAAAAATTTTATTTTTATATTTTACACTATTTTTTTATTATAATTATATTTACATATATAAGTGATTTAATTGTCATAAAAAAATAAAAAAATGCAATATTTGTATTATTTATTAATATAAATGTAATGTTATATATATATATGTGTGTATGTGTATATATATATATATATATATTATTTCATATTTTATGTTTCATATTTTATTTGTGTTTTAAATGGTTCTTGCTAAGCAAGTGAATCTTTTCTGAAAGAGTGAACTGATCTTTGAAAGAGAGTTTCTCTGTGAGATCATTGAGTGTTTTATAACAGCATGTGCAAATTGACATGTGGGTTTATTTCTATTAGTTTTTTCAGAAGAGAGTTAGTGTGACCTTGACACAGTGTGTTTGAAGAAATGGAACTATTGTGCCAGTGACCTTTCAGCAATTTTCAAGTGTTCGGATCAGCTAGAATATTCAGAAACGGTTAGCATCAGATTAGAGGGGCAGAGTGATCCAGACGAGTCCCGGTGGCAAGTTCCGACACTAAAATGTCACAGACCAAGGGGTTCGGAAATGTGGATGGTGATGTATTTTTAGGTAGACTAGTCAGGATTAGCACTTTCCTTCAGCAAGATGTGAAAGTGCACAGCCGCTGATAAGAGACTGCACTTGCTGCACTCTGTGTGGGCTTTTATATGTTTTATTGTCAATTATGTTTGATGGAAAGGCAGGTATAAAGCCACCTCACCATATGGCTGTCGGAAATGGAATTGCTGTGTGGATGGCACATTAATTGCCATAACTGGATTTGCTCAGCCAACCAGCTTGCAGAGATGACCCCCCTTCTGCCTCATACACCTCTTAAAGAGAGTCAGAATCCATGTGAATGTTTCGCTGAATGGATTTCAGAGGCCAGTGCGCATATATCTATCTCCACAGCGCTCATATTGCCGTTATGACAGCAGCACTAAAAATGACATTACCAATTTAATCTGTATGAGATATGAAGGATTGTGATCTAATTCACTAGCATTACTACATTGGAGTACAGATCGTATCCGTTTATATAAAAATTCATAATGCTTAATTTTAATAGAACAGATCATCCAAAAAAGATACAAGTTCTGTAGTTTACTCTAAAATTCTGTCTGTTCCTCACAGAAAGCTGTCATATGACTTAATAATATGTTTTATTATCATAAATAATATGGACTTCTTTTATCTGTCATTTTTTTTCTCATTTTGGAGCCCCGGCCCACATTTTCCATACACTTTTATTGTTAGAAAGAAAGTCATGTTAGTTTGGAAAAAAACGTGAAGATGAGTAAATAATCGTTTAAATCATTTAAACTTTCATTTCGGGCAAAATTATTGCTTCAGTAATTTCGGTTTCATTTCAAGAGCCATTAAAAATTTTTGTGGCTAGACATTTCTGCTAGTTTCAGTTATTCTTAGTAAGTCATTTTGCAGGGTTTTTTTTTTAGTTTTTACATTCATTTATCGTTTGAATTTTTTGTATTTTTAAGTGTTTTTTGCCAAATGACTACAGACCCATTTGCACAAAAGCATGTCTTTTTTAGTTATTTTTTATCTTAATGTCAGCCTGATTATAAATATGTTAGTGTTTGAATTCTTTCCCCAAGATAGTGTATCAAAAAATATATTGATATATTATAGATGTAGCTTACATTTACATTTAGTCATTTAGCAGATGCTTTTATCCAAAGCGACTTACAAATGAGGACAATGGAAGCAATCAAAATCAACAAAAGAGCAATGATTTGCAAGTGCTATAACAAGTCTCATAAGCTTACCTTATGGATATTTTTTAACAAAAAAAACAGGACATGGAAGCTAATTAAAAAAATAGTGAATTAGTTCAAACATCTTCCTTCCATCAACGTGGTCTTTCTGCTTCACACTCAATCTGTAGCTCAGTTTTCATTGATCTTTTCTAGGCCATATTTCTCATAGGCAATGCGTCTTAATGATAAAGACCCAGGGTGAAACACATTTAACATGGGAGTGAAAAGCAGCATTGCTCATGAAAAACATGTACTGACAAATATCTTACAAGCAATCAGATGTTTTCAGCCCATCCATAGAAGCATCAGCGTCTTCTCTTTATTGAATTCTGTGTGTTTTTCTACACCGGCGGACTTCAAGGACATCATAGGCATTTTGTACAACATTTTTTGAGATACTTTACTGATCCACAGTTCTGAATTTGCTATGAGCTGTAACCGTTATAGATTGGCAGTCTTGTGGTACAACTTCCAGAGGCATCTTTACTTATTAACATTTCTTTATTATTCATCACTAATTATTCTTTACAATTTATCTCAATTTTAAAAGCAACATATGCATTTGTGTTTGTGCATGTTTGTGCACCTGCACATTAGACTTTTTCTTTCATTTCAAATTGTTTTATGATTATTTGAAGTTTGCATTCAATTGCAAGCATTTTTTTTTGCCTGAAGACAACGTGAGTAATGTTTGCCAGTGCAGAATTCACCTCCACTGTGCTAGGATGCTCTGGGTGGTTTGCCAAATCTCTGTGATATTCCGGTCTCCGGTTTTCTTTCAGTGTAAGTCTTTATGTATTTATAGTCTGCCAGGTATATTTAGTCTGAGGCATATTAATGAAAATTAAAAACAGTGAATTGTTTTTGTGTGTTTATCTTGTGCATTGGTGTGTTTGTTTGGAAGGATTGTTGGCTAGTGATTTATACATGATGTGATATCCTTTACATTTACTTTACTTGTACTTTACATTGTACTTAATCTATAGCAAACCATATTTGAAGAATTAAGCTGATCTCCAAAGGCCTTTAATTAATGGGTGGATTCCTCATAAAAAAAAAAAATTTTAAATCCAAAGTCCAACTCACAGTTTACTGCAAAACTAAAAGAAAAATAAATATAATATATATTATATAAAAACCATTTATTATTATTAATTATTATTACACTGTAAAAAGGTTATTTTTTTTAAGATTATTGGATGACATTTTACAATAAATTATTATTTCAGCCTTTCTACTTCAAAATTTCATGTTTAATTCAGTTCAGTTTCTTTGTAATTAATTGTGAAATGTACTGGCAATTTCTGAGGGAAAATTGTTTCTAGACCACTTTTTAAGTCTAGTTGTTTATTTTACATCATTTTATAATGTATTAAAATAAAATAATAATATAATAATTCATTTAATTACTGTAATTATAATCATCATTGAAAATAGTAGGAAAATAAATACATAATACAGAAATGAATAATAAATAAATCATGGGAACATAAATCTTATCATGTAAATCTTATCAAAGTAATGTCACAAAGCAAAAAAAACTTAGTGTGTTTCTTTTGATTTTGGGAGTGAAACATGACCCAAACATGTTCTTGGCATGTTTCATGTGATTTACCCAGAAGCTGGCATGTGCGTGAGCAGTGGATCAAGTGAGAGAGAGGCTTATTGTGTATGTGAGTGAAGAGAGTGATTGTGTCTGAGGAACTTGTCCAAGTCATGTAATCTTGCCCTGTGTGTGTGTTTGCGAGTCTTTGTGAGTGTGTGTGTGTGTGTGTGTGCAGTACACAGTTGAAGAGGGCTTAACAGATTGCTTGCCCATTGAGGTCTGACCTTTACTGTCAGTAGAACACTATAAACCCCTGCGCTGTACCCTACAGTCAGGCAGAATACTAACTAGGCCAAGTCCAGCTGTGCCAGCCGTATCTCTTTGCCCAAGGTGGGGATGTGAAACTGAAGATTTCACAGCCATGTCAATGTTATGTGGAGATTTTGAGGGGCCTTTGAACTGCCCAGAAGGATAACCTCTTGGCAAAATAAGATCTAGTTTTCAGACGGATCAGAGTACAGAGACAGAAAGTATGGCCCGGAACTGATCACTGAAAAAGCCAAAGACAATGGAAAAGAATCGACTGGCTCAGGAAAGCACACAGTGTACTCCTAAACCACGAGAGTTCAGATTAAGAATGGCTCAGTAAGGCTGACTAGTCAGTTAGTGAGTTAGAAAGCATATTTATTGTAGTTGCATGTCTAAAATCATCCACTTTAAGTCAAGTTATATGGTAAGTCATTTTATGGTAACACTTTATTTTATAGTGTCTTTGTTACACATTACATGTACTTACTATAGTAATAACAATAAATGATGCATAGTTGCATGCAACTAACCCTAAACCAAATCATAACCATAACCCTGTAGCATGCAAGTAGATGTTGTTAATTAATATTACTCGGTACTTAAAAATTTATTACACTTTAACAAGGGCACCTTAAAACAAAGTGTAACCCCTAATTTGACATTTCTGTATACAGGGAATAATTATCATAATAGTTTTTTAGCATAATTAGTAGGGATGCGCCGATCCGATATTCCTATCGTGTATCGGCTCCGATAGTGCCATTTTTCTCGGATCGTGAATCGGTCGGAGAGAGCCGATCCAAATCCAAGATTTTTTTTTTTTTTTTTTTTTTTCCTCGATTGTGTGAATTATTCTGTGTTACTTCTGAAGTCATACTATAGCTTAATGTGAGCTGCATATGAATATTTAAGTCCTTACATTAAAGTTCACACAAACTCTTTTCTCCGCTGTGGCTGTCAGTCATTCGTTCAGCCTTTAAACCCTGGTCGCGTTCGGTTACAGCAGTCAGCTCGGTAAAGCTCTCTCCAACATCATTCTGTGTTCCCATTATACTTGATTTGTAAATACATGTCTATGATTTTGCAAAAAGGACTTTATCTTCTTGCCAGAGTTTAATGTTGTTTTGTTACTTGCTATCGGGTGTCTGTGAGAACAAAACACGGGCGTAGAAAAGACTATAAATTGTTTTTAACGTACACAGTAACTGAAATTTAAAACCGTTGAAAGAAAGGCTCAATAACTGTTGCACAGATATAATACGTTACGCATTAATTTCTCTTCCCTTTGTGCTTTGCAGTTTTTAACACGAAGTGCTTACAATGTGCGCATCCGGTGTGCAGAATGATGTGCTTGAAGCAACACGGCGTCAGGCACATTGTAAGCACTTCGTGCTCATAGACTGT
>NW_015505402.1:948892-952266 GCF_001515645.1 Sinocyclocheilus grahami
AAAAGAAATGTATTTTAATTTTATAGTATATACTTAAACATATATATTAATGTTTTTAATGAATGGATTTTATAATACAAATAGCAATGTGTAACATTTTACCATATTTAGTGCAACACTTTTATTTGTTCCCCACAAAATATAGTTTTTTCACTAAATGTTTGGATTTCTAAAATTATTGATATAAACTGATTTTTCTAGAATAACTTTTGCTGCCAAATTATCCACTAACCTAGTTTATGATACATTTTTGTCATAGATTATAAATATACATAGGCCTATATTTTTTTCATATTTATTGTTTATTTTATTTTGCTTTAAATTTAAGTATTCTGTATCTAGTAGATTGTGAAAGAATGATTATCAGTTCCACACACAGAGATATATAAGTTCTACATTTATTTAAATGGGGGAAAAAAACTTCACTGGTATCGGATCGGTATCGGTATCGGCCAATACCAAACCCTAGGTATCGGAATCGGTATCGGAGGCGAAAAAGGCAGATCGGAGCATCCCTAATAATTAGTTGTTAGTTTCACATTGAAGGGTTGCACTAATATATAAATATATATGTATGTGTGTATATTTTTCTCATAATCCTTCTTAAATATAATGATAATCATTAAAATATTTATCATATAATTATATCAGTATATATTAAAATAAAACTATGAAAAAAGAACGTATGAAAAAAAGAATGAACAATATTTTTAATACAACATAAAAATGTATTAATAAAATGTATGCTACACGCACGCACACACACACACCTATATATATATATATATATATATATATGTGTGTGTATTTCTCATAATGATAATAATCATGTATTTACCGATATTTGCCATGTAATTATATCAGTATATATTAAAATAAATGTACAGATGCATGAAAAAAGAATCAATAACATTATTTAAATAGAAATACATTTTAATAAGAATAAATAAGTAAAAAAATATATATATCTGTGAGAAATGCATCTGATTGTTGACTCGCCATTCAAATATCCCACCAATTACCTGGCTAGTATGTAATTTTGCACATTCTGAATAAGGAGGCAGTGTAAATATGAAATGGGTGCAACGAGAGAGGAAAATGACAGCATGCCAACATCCTAACCACCTTGCGTTGCGAATAACAAAACATACTGTGTCATACATAAGATTGTTAGAACATACACAGCTGTATGAATGTTATTATTTTTGGTGGTCCCAACCATCTGTTGTCAGTGCTGACAAGTTCAGATTGCGTCTGTCACACCGCAGGCTGTTTGAGGACCGCATCTTTCCCTATCTCAGAGCGCTATGACGTTAAAGTGGTGTTTAGAGTACTGGCTGTCCTCAGTTTGCCCCCTGTACAGCAGCAGCAGCAGCACCCGTTTAGTTTAAAGGGGTCATATGATGCGATTTTAATTTTTCCTTTCTCTTTGGAGTGTTACAAGCTGTTGGTGCATAAAGAAGATCTGTAAAGTTGCAAAGACTAAAGTCTCAAATCCAAAGAGATATTATTTATAAAAGTTAAGACTTCTCCACACCTACCTAATACGGCTCGTTCTAACACGCCCCCACATACTGTATCTACCTCACTATGTGGGAAGATTTGCATAACGCCGCCCAAATGTTCACGCAAAGAAAGAAGGTGTAACTTTTATTCTCACTGTAGTATTGTTGCCGCTGCCGCCATGTCGTGAAGACGCTGTGTGCTTCGTTGTGAAAGCGAAACTACTTTGTTTGGTCTTCCAAAAGAGGACGATATCCGCTTCGTCATGCCTGGAGCTGATCTGTGCTGGTCGCTGAGGAAATACATCAACTTAGTGCTGTGAATCGCCGGATCGGCTTTCACCGTGGACGAAGCGGAGTCCAGCCCGGGATCGTCACATGTGGTTGCGGCTCCTTCTTCGAATCCGCCGGCCGCGCCGTTCTCAACCCTGCCACCTCTGCTCACTCTAGCCCGGCCTCAGCTCACGCTAAGCCACGGCTTCCGCTCACGCTAGGCCGCCGTGTTTTTCGTTGTGAAAGCGAAACTACTTTGTTTGGTCTTCCAAAAGAGGACACGACTAGAAATCAGTGGTTAAGTTGTATTTACAACACTGTTCCAGAACAGTTTAACCCAAATATCCAGATGTGTGCAGCACATTTTATGGAGGACCGTTTACTGATCCTGGGAGAGTAACGTTAGACTAAAATGCGACTACAATGCCGGCAGTTCTGACTCACAGTCTGTAAGTACGTTTTCATTTAAAGGACTTGCCACTGATGATTCAAACGCGAGTTTTGAGCAGTGTAGAGTAGTGTTTGTTGTTTGCCATTTCTCAGATCACAAATGCAGACAGGGTTTTATGTTTACGTGGCGCGATGCAACTCAACGTGTAAAAAGACAGTATAAGTCATCATAATCAGTAATTATGTCCTCACTGGATGCAACAAATGCCTCGTTTGTAATGGGTTTTAATGTTTTTGTCTCGTTGCTCCGGCCCCCGGGACACAGCATCAACAGTATGGTAAGGGGCGTAACATTTCCGTCACACGCTTGAGGTATTCGGCCAATCACAATGCATTGGATAGCTGGCCAATCACAGCACACCTCGCTTTTCAGACCGATGAGCTTTGTAAAAATCAACGCGTTTCAAAAAGACGGGGCATAGAGACACAATAATGTACAGTATGTGGAAAATAATGTTTTTTTTTTTACTTTAAACCACATAAACACATTTCATTACACCAAATACACAAAATAATATTCTTTTTAGCAGCATCATATGACCCCTTTAAAATCTGCCAGGCAGCGCGGTGTGTATGAACATTAAAGTCTCTCACTGCTTAGACTATCAAGAAGGTGTACGTGTGTGCGTTTGTGTACAAGAACAATCCCTTTAATTAATCTGCTCAGCCAGTGGTCAGTTTCGGGTTGGAGTCACCTTTTTTAATTCAGAGCTCAATTCTCTATTAAGCTGCAATAAAATCTGGTTTTGCTTCAGGACTTTGCATTGGACATCATACAAATGCAAACGTAAAAAAAGCCTCAAAATCAAAGCCTCACATTTCCACTGGTTTTCATCATTGATATCATCACTTGCTATCTCAGCAAATCAAATTCTCACTGGTTTGCAATGCAAATGCTGAGACAACTGTGTGTGCGTCATCTAAACCTCACCAAAGCAAGACAAATATGTGATCGCAGTGTGTACTCGCCGGTATTACAAAGTCTGTTTGTATTGTGCTGGGTATCAGTGCTCCACTGGAGTTCCCTGCATGTGAAGCCTTTAGTGCGTCTTTGCGAGGTTCAAAGACTTCTAGAAATTATGGATGTAAATGGAACAACTCAAATGTGACATGAGAAGAATCATACACAAGCCTCCCCCCCCCCCCCCC
>NW_015505402.1:953564-955261 GCF_001515645.1 Sinocyclocheilus grahami
TGTCACATGATCCTTCAGAAATCATTCTAATATACTGATTTACTGTTCAAGAAACTTTTTTTAACTATTAATGATGTTGAAAACAGTTGCTGCTTAATATTTTTGTGAAAACTAAGATATATAATATATATAATTTTCAAATAAAAATAAATAATTCTTACCCCAAAAATTTGGAAGGTATATTTTGGGGTGAAAATATTAACTGACTTTGTGAGATCTACCTGGACCACAAGAGCCTCAGTCCGGTATCTGTCTTGTGAACAGTGAACTTGTGTCCCTTGAATGAACCTCTGTGGATGTGTGAATGAAAAGTGTGGGTCAGTGACCCTGTGGTCATGTGGGTTTTTTATCAGTCAAATCTTTAAAGCTCTCCAGCACACTTGAGACATCTTTTGCATTGGGACAGAGTGAAAATGGGATGCTGAATTCAAGCACACACACATACAGACAAACTTTTTCTGATAAATACTGTAAACATTTACTCAGGGGTCAAAGAATGGTGAACCCAGTCTCACCAGGGCAAACCCTAAAGGTCAAAGGTGGTGTTGTATGATCAGAATTCAACAAGCCAAAAGAGAGAGATGTCAGTGTGTTGGTGTTAACTCTGTATGATCTCATCTTTTATCAAATTTGCTTTGCCTTATTGTGGTACTATCGATTATTTTCTCTTCCAAATGTTTTTGAGGAGGCACTGCCTTTCTAGATTCCTCAGAGAAGCCGGCCCTTGTTGAGAAGTGTCTGGATATGCTTGTTGTAGCTGCTTCGAACAACAACAATGAAGAATTTCACAGCTGGTCTGCAGTATAACCGCCCAAGACAGGAACAATGCATTATTTCCTCTCTGCGTTATAGGCAGAACATTTACTGAATAACACAAGATAAAACATAGCTACCTTTGACAGCTGCTAAGGCATGACATTTTTTCATTTCATTTCATTTCTTTCCTTTCCGCTTTCAATTTTTATTTTCCCCTCCATTTAAAGTCAGCATGAAAACAAAATGGATAAGACCAGGAACATGCATTTTTTTTCATATGCATTCCTGTTCTTATTGTGCAAGATCATCAGTGCATGTTATTTTAAAGAGAAAAAAATCCATGCCATATATAGACAAATAGATATATTGTGTTGACTTTAATGTCTGGGTCCATCCACATGTCTTTGAATGTCTTATATATGCAAATATTGTCAAAACAATATTTGCTTTGATGTTATTGTGCAGGTCTCTCTTTTCATATAGCAGGGATATAATTTCACCACATTGATTTCTGTTTTCATCTTGGTTAGGGGAGCACATCACAACAAAGGTTTTGTAGATAATCTCTTCCTTAGATGTTTTTATACATATCCAAGTCAGTGAATCCAGTCCATATGTTGTCTTTTTTATCTCAGGCACTGTGCTGTGCTGTCAGCCTGGAAAAAAATATGAGAATCTACTGAGAACCGCAATTCAATATAGAGGCACCTCAGTTATGATGTTTGGTTCTGATTCAATTCTGGGACGCAGATTGTGTAAATACATTTCCGCAGGTTTCCTTTTAGATTCAGTGTTAGCCTTTGAAATGTCTGAAGTGCGGACCAAAACAAGCGTGTAAACGGACAAAAGATCTGTTTCAAAACCTAGTGTGTTGCCTCATTGCCTACTGCCTGCATAATCAGTGGCTTGCAACAGAATACATCGGCGCACTGCATGACAGG
>NW_015505402.1:956378-957328 GCF_001515645.1 Sinocyclocheilus grahami
CCTCATCACAGACAGGCACAGCACTCATTTCAGCATGTGTTCGTGGGCTGTCTGCGTCACTCATAGCACGTGCCTATATCGTGCATTTTTTCTATCGTTATCGATGAAGGTGTACCGTCGATACATACCGATACCGTTTTATCGCCCAGGCCTAGGATCATGTGACACTGAATACTGGAGTAATGATGCTGAAAATACGGCTTTGCTCACCGGAATAAATTACATTAAAAAAAATATTAAAATATTTGAAATTGTAATAATATTTCACAATATTACCGTTTTTACTGCATTTTTGATCAGATCAATGCAGCCTTGGTGAGCATAAGAGACTTGTTTCAATAACTGACCCTAAACTTTTGAACAGTAGTGTATGTTTTAGAAGACAACACAATTAAGATGCCTTCATACATTATGGAACAACTGTTGTGTATGGAGCACACCTACAGTATAATAAATTAAAATGTTGTCTAGATAGACATCTCACTAGGTTTTGGAACAGAGCGAATGTGTAAGAAAGAAAAAAAGGAAGAAAAGACGAGGATGGCAAGTGCAAGGAACAAAGAATAATGGATATTTAATGAAATTTTCAGCATTTCAGAATCCTTGAGAATTAAAATGCCGCTACTTCAGCAAAAGAAGACTTCAGCAGTTATGTGAAAGTTAGTGTGCTCATCTAACAAAGAGTTTCCTAAACACAACTGTCAGAGCGCCAAAACTGTGATTGATTCTTCTGTAAATGCTGCTGCTTTTTATAAAAAGGCAGATTTAAGTTTATTTATGTCAGAATGATTCTTATTAGGTTGTAATTTTTTGTACTGCCATTCTGTTTATACCGTTTATATTTAATGTGGTATTTCAGCATGGATTTAAATATGGATATCTGCTATTTCTCACTCATTTGTATAGCATGTTTGTTGTTTTTCAAACCCTTTTGTAAAATGTGGTGTTCC
>NW_015505402.1:958707-959128 GCF_001515645.1 Sinocyclocheilus grahami
CAGCAGTGTCAGCATGTAGCTGGCCAACAGCAGCGCCATAAACAATTTGATTGACGGCTCGGACACACCCTTTCTACCGAACCTGGACACAGAGGGATTTCAGGGACGTAGACACTTGTTGAGAAGAGCCAGGGTGGAAGAAGCTACACATTAATGTCACAAAACAACGATGCAGGCTTCAACCCACTATTATTGCAGTCTGTTGATGTGGAGTGTTTGTGGAGTTTGACGGAAGACAGCACGGCCTGTCACACAAACCCACTTCACTAAATACATGCGGTGTGCATATTAATGGACGCCATTGATGGAGATGGAGAGCTCTTCGAGATATCATGAATATGCAAAGATTCCCATTACTTTGCTTGGATGGGGTTTTTAGTTTTGGTGGGGGTAATTTATGTATTTAGGCTTGTGAAATGAA
>NW_015505402.1:960791-961253 GCF_001515645.1 Sinocyclocheilus grahami
TTTTTTTGTGCTCTGATTCAATGTTTTTGAATGCACAAACACGTCCATGTGTTCCTGGATCAACATCTATTATCCTCTCAAACAAATCATCCTTTAAAAGTTATTGGTTGATAAAGCCCTGATTGATTAATAGAAATGTTATAGGTGAAATCACTGGAAGCTACGCTGAAAAAGAAATTGGTGCAGGATTTATTTTGAAAACAATTGTCATTCCAAAATAACAAATTTCACAAATAATGACAAAGAAACAGCAAGTAACTATGGAAGCTGAGGTTATATCTCACAGTTTGGATTTTGTTTAACCTCAAAATATAAATTCAGAATTGTGAGATATGCGGCGGAATGCGGCGAGGTTACTAAAAAAGGCAAAGAAATATGAATCAATTACCCCTGTGTTAGTTTCTTTAAATTAAAATTTTATTGTTCGTGTTCAAATCTTTAAACAACCAGGCCCCATTGTAT